>NW_011887451.1:0-2865 GCF_000313485.1 Hansenula ciferrii | reverse complement strand
TTGGTAGCGCCTCCCTAGTTATTTTACTTTGGAGTGTCGGCTTACTTTTGTTCAATGTTTTATTGTTCGTTTTGATGCTTTTGTTAAATCATCAAGTTTATTTTATTGTTCTCAAATTTGTGTCAAGTTTGCTACATTTTTACCTTGTTAGTTTTCGCGGTTATTTTTGCCATCTTCAAATTTGTTGTTATTAAATCCATTGTCTATTGTCTACTGTCTATTGTCTATTGTCTTTATTTATTTGTTGTTTTATGTTCATACTCAATGCCTATCCCAATCACAAGATTTCCCTAGGTCTCAGACTCGTTGTTATTGTTGTCATTTTCAGTCCAAGTCATCTTTGTTATGCTGCTGATGTTCTAGAGTCATTTCCCTTTCAAATTGAGACTGCCGCTCTATATGTTGAGCTATAGGTGCCATTAGTTTGGTTACTTATTTCATTGTTGTTTTTGACGCTGCTTTCAAATTATTATTACCAAAAGAGATGTTTTTAGATTGTTTCTAATAGTTCATTATTGTTATTTTATCTTTGGATTACATCCCTTCAATTACATTTGTTATTATTGAACACTTATATTTTGCCAGTTTTTCATCATTATTTTATGCACATCATTCCACTAAATTATTATTTTTACATGACGAATTGGTTGCAGTGCGCAATAAATCCAATTCACACCAATCTACACCATACCATTATGTAAATTGGTTGCAGTGCGCAATAAATCCAATTTATACCAATTCTCAATCAACACCATTACTTATTATTATTTTAAAACACTTCATTTGTGCTTATATTGCCTCTGTTCAGTTGGTTCAGTTGTTTTTATGGTCACAAAACTATTACATTTTTTTATTCAAATCTTCATCATTTTCAAGTTCCCATTACTATTATTGTTATTAAACAATTGTGATTACAGCAAAGAGATCTGAATCACCACTATTATTATTATTATCATTAGGGATTAGCGAAGTTCTGAATCTCCTACATTATTATTATTATTATTGATTACAGCAAAGTTCTGAATCAAAACTATTATTATTACTTGGTTTTACCCTTTCTGCCAGACAAAGAATGTCAAAAGAATTGTATTAGATTATTATATCAATTGGGTCTAATCCTTCTATCCCTTTAAAGAAGCCTTATATTATTATTTTTGGAATTGAATTATGTGAAGTCGGTAATTTTTCAATTATTTAATTGAGGAAGTTGTTTTGTTATTATTTTATGTGGTTTTACCACTCAATTATATTATTATTTTAGATGTTGCAAGTTTTCACCAATGCGCAAAGTGCTATAAGTCGCATATTTGGTTTATTATTATCTTATTATTTTGGCAAGTTCAATTTTAGTTATTTTTCGGTGTTGTTATTCAATATTATATTGCTCACCATGTCATCAAAACTCCCACAAGTGGATCGTTATGTTACATTTTGCTGTTGTTACACAGTTTTACCATGCAGTTAGTCTATTTTTACGTTGTTAACGTTCATCAAATTTTCAAGGTTCATATTTATTTTGGTTTTTACAATTTGGGCATATGTTTGCCTCATGTTATTTTGTTCCTTATTTCAGCTTTACATATTTTCATTTATCCGGAACGTTTCATTATATTGTTCATTGCTCGGATACTCAAAATCATCACCCAGAGTTTATTTATTATCATTGTTTCCATACTCTGTTATATCCAAAATTATTTCCCCAGAACACATTTTTAGTATTTTTTAGTTGTTCTATTACTCAACTTTAGGCAGGATGTGCTAGTTTTCATCTCTGCTTTACATTCAAAATTGCCAGACCACGTTGTTACAATTATTTTTGGTGGTTATCATTTTCAAACTTTACAGGACATATCATATTCCTACTGTTCTGATATATTTAAAATTCTTTCAGGCCACAGTATTATTGCTTTTATATTTAGTGGTTCTTTTCAAAATTTCACAGGACATGTAATGTTATTATTAATTTATTGTTCTATATTCAAAATTAATTTACCCAGGTCACCACATTACCACTCTCTGTTTTTAGTGGTACTGATCTTCCAATTTTCCAGGACATATTGTCATTTATCATTTTTTGCTGTCCAGATATTCAAATTTTACAATCATCCAATACTTTTCTACAAATAAATTCTTATTTTAGTTTTTTGAGGATTGATTCCTTCATATTCATTTAAAAGTTTTCTAATAAAGACGTGTGAGGACACACTTGCTACAAAAAGGGGAGAGGATGATATGATATATTATGTGAATTATCCCTATATATTATGTTAATTGTGCCTATTTATGTTATTACAAATGAATCTGAATTATAAATTCCATAAAATTATCAATTGTTGAATTCACAGAAATCACATTATTATATTTTAAAATGCATTGCATGCATTACAAGTTTTACTTTATTATGAATTATATCAATGCTTTAAGAATCAATTAAATTATTGTTATATTACACTATATTGGTTTCATCCTATGTTGTGTTGTTTATGTTATACTCATCTCTATATTCATTTTATATTTTATTGTTAACAATTTATTATATTGATTTACACTTTATTGTTGTTAACATATTTGGTTTTATTGTTGGTATCTCTATCTTCATATTTGACAGCCATTGTTACAGTTATATTATTTATTATTGTTGTTATCTCACCCATATCAAGTTATTACCTTTGTTGTTGTTCCTATGTCTTTATGCTCAGTATATTATTATCAATTACTATTATCAATTACTATTATCAATTATTATTATCATTATTATTATGAATTATTATGAATTATTATTATGCAATCGTTATGCAAATTATTACTATTTAGTATCATTATATCAAGAGCTTTTTGAGGACAAAAAGATTATAAAAAGGGGAG
>NW_011887450.1:0-30755 GCF_000313485.1 Hansenula ciferrii | reverse complement strand
GATTTCTTCATCAAGTGATTCATTATCTAGCTCATCAGGAATTTCTTCAGCTAGTGATCTTTCATTGATATCTAGATCATCAGAAGCTGCTTCTTCCAGTGAATCATTATCTAGCTCATCAGATGTTTCTTCAGGTATTGAATCATTATCAGCATTGAATTCTCAATCATCAGAAGCTCTAACCACTTCTGTCGCTGGGGCAAGTACATATACTTCTCTTTCTTCAACTAGTGAATCATTATCAAGCTCATCAGAAGTTTCATCAGCTAGTGATACATTATCTAGCCCATCAGATGCTGCTTCATCCAATGAATCATTATCTAGTTCATCAGAAGTTGCTTCATCGAGTGAATCATTATCAAGCTCATCAGAAGTTTCATCAGCTAGTGATACATTATCTAGCCCATCAGAGATTTCTTCATCAAGTGATTCATTATCTAGCTCATCAGAAATTGCTTCATCTAGTGAATTATCATCTAGCTCATCAGAAGTTTTATCATCTAGTGAAGCATTATCTAGCTCATCAGATGTTTCATCATCTAGTGAATCGTTATCTAGCTCATCAGAGATTTCTTCAGCTAGTGATTCATCATTGATATCTAGATCATCAGAAGTTGCTTCATTTAGTGATTCATTATCTAGCTCATCAGGAATTTCTTCAGCTAGTGATCCATCATTGATATCTGGATCATCAGAAGCTGCTTCTTCCAGTGAATCATTATCTGGCTCATCAGATGTTTCTTCAGGTATTGAAGCATCATCAGCATTGAATTCTCAATCATCAGAAGCTCTAACCACTTCTGTCGCTGGGGCAAGTACATATACTTCTCTTTCTTCAGCTAGTGAATCATTATCAAGCTCATCAGAGGTTTCATCAGAGGTTTCATCAGCTAGTGATTCATTATCTAGCTCATCAGAGACTTCTTCATCAAGTGATTCATTATCTAGCTCATCAGGAATTTCTTCAGCTAGTGATCCATCACTGATATCTAGATCATCAGAAGTTGCTTCATCTAGTGAAACATTATCTAGCTCATCAAAAGCTGCTTCATCCAATGAATCATTATCCGGCTCATCAGATGTTTCTTCGGGTATTGAATCATCATCAGCATTGAATTCTCAATCATCAGAAGCTCTAACCACTTCTGTCGCTGGGGCAAGTACATTTACTTCAGATTCATCTGTTAGCTCAAGTATGAGAAGTGGTGCACTATTATCTTCATTTGAAAGCATACAGTCATCAGTTAACAAAGGAAGTACCTCATATTCAACACAGATTTCTGACATCACAAGTGGCTTGCATCCATCTTCAAATGTTGTTTCTGGTACTTTGCCAAGTTCATCCCAGCTAACGAGCGTTGCTACTTCATTAGTTCATAGTACTACCTCAAGTGGTGTGAGCAAACAGACATCAGTGGAATCACTATTCTCCCCAAGTGTTAGTGGATTTACATCAACAAGCAGCGGCATTGTGTCTATTCCATCACAAAGCTTTAGCTCTTTTATTAGACCAACATCCACAGGCTCATATGTGGTGTCTCAAGCTTCATCATCAGGATCATCATCAGAAGACTTTGTGACTTCGATTGAAGAATCATCCACAGGCGAAATGAAGAGATCAGCATCATCTGAGCCAGTGGTTTCTGATTCAACCTTAATATCAAGTGAACTCTCATCTTTCTCAACATACGCTTCTATTACAAGTTCATTTACAATTTCAACCCACGTCAGTGACCATAGCGCATCATTATCATTTCCAATAATTTCTAGTTCAACTTATGAGTCTGGAAGTTCAAGACTCATTCAACATAGTGATTCTTCCAATTTGACAACAACTTTTGCTGCCGCAAGTACCTGGTCTACAATGTTAAATATATCTGATGGCTCTACTACTTCATCAACAGTATTAAATCATCCACCGGCACCGCTATCATCATCATCATCATCATCATCAAAACAAGAGTTGTTGACCAGTGATTTCTCAATTCCATCACAAACTTCAAGTACAAGCTTCAACACTGAAGCATGCTCATCAGGAACTAAAGCTTTCACTGAAACCACGGGATCAACGTCATATTCATCTTTAGGATCAAGCTCGACCCTCCTTGGAACTAAATTTATCAATGTGAGTGGTTCTTCTTCTGTATCTTCCGCTTCAGGTAACATAGAAAGCAATGTTCATATACCAAGTACAACGGCTGAATCATTAGAAAGATCACTTGCTAGTTCATTTGGTGATGCATCAATAGTTACATCAAGAAGCTCAGAATTAGATTCTTCTATAACTAGCCAAGACAGCGCATCACGCTCAGATAAACCTCGCCCATCATTGGTACCACGCTCAACATTCACAATTTCAGCTGTTACATCAACCTCCAGTATTTGTGTTGTTGCAGAATATCAAACGTTCACACAGAATATATTGACTGAAATCCCAGAATATGATTCATCAAGTAGTATTACTGGCTGGAAAGGTACTACACAGGGTGTTCCATTCATTTCCACGGTTTGTTTACAATCATCAGAAGTCTCATCAATTTCATACTTTTCAAGTTATTTGTCTTCTTATGGTGTTTCATATATCACAAAGGATGTCGATATTACACATATCAGCAGAACTACTTTCTCCGTCACCGAAACTTCAACAAATACGGTTTTCATCACTTCTTCAAAACCAACACCTAGTGTTTCAACTGAGGACTATTCAAAGGCTGAACCTGGCTCATCGGTAACTTTACATGTCAGTGAAGAGACACACAGCTCTTTATGGGGCGGAAGCGGTGAAATTTCTCACACATCTGAACTTAACGACACCAAGAAAACATCCAAAACTGAAAAAAATACAGAAGACTCATTAGGATCAACTGTTGTTTCAACTGCTGAAATTACATCAAAATTAGCTACCAAATCAGAGGAACCAAAAGATCATTCAAAAGCAAGTAAAGCTGATTCCAACCCAGATGCAAGTATTGATATTAGATCATCAATTGTAACAGGTTCAAAGCAAGGGGGTGATGAGAATATCGAAAAATCGAGTGGTCTAGATTCATTCAAACAAAAAGCTACTTCATCAGTTGAATCATTTTCAACGCCAACTTCCTCTGGTAAAGATGGTGACTCTTTCATTAACATCAATCCATACACAGGAATCATCCCCCAGGAGACTGCTAGTCTATCAGTTTCATTGAATTCAGCTGTCATGACTGATTCAGTCTCTTCAACAATACCAACAGCTGCTGTATCTACTGATGAAGCTACAACTTCAGATAACCAAAATTCATTGAGTGGTGATGCTAATATTAACCAAGACCAGCACATTTCAAAAGAATTAGGGGAAAATATAAGCTCAAGCGTGAATGCACCTCAAAGTTCCAGTTTGAATTTAGTTCATTCATCCCAATCCTCTACTGATTCATTGCTAAACTCAGATACCAAAGGTATTTCAAATAGTGACGTTGCAGAAAAATCATCTAGTGATACATTTACCAAAGATAAGCCTTTAGTTTTTACAGATACTTCCATCACTACTTCTACTTCTATAGGTTCATCAAATACCCCTGCTGCTACCCCCGTGTCTTCTAATGAATCAATTGTTTCTAATGATGGTAATGGAACAGAATCTGGCTCCTTGAGTGATACAAGTGCTTCAAACAGTGATGGTTCAAACCAAACTCCAACAAACTCCACAACTTCTAATGTCATTTCAAATACTGAATCATCTCAAAATGGAACTATTACAAACCAACCTGGTCAAACAACAAATGGAACCACTAATGGTACAATTCCTGAAATCCAAACAACAAGTAGTGCGTCTAAAGCTAGAGGTAGCTTCTTATTATTATTGATTGTTTCATTTTTCACAATTACTATTCTAGTGGTTTAATTCCAACTTGCCATAGGATAAATCAACTTTTCTTGCATGATATTGTTAGCTCAATATCCATTTTTCTTATCGTCATTTTTACCATTGCTTTATTTTTGCATCATTCATTAATTTTTATACCCAAATAATGTTATTTGAGGCGTTTTTTTGTAAATAGTGTTTATTATATTAAATTATACAGAAATTTTTGTTATTAAAATGCAATGTAGATATATTATTATTATAATATTGCTATATTAATACTAGTACATTCGAGCTTATATGTAGCATCTAGTTGAGATATTGAGTGGATACGAGTCTTATTATATAGTGGTATATTAATATTATATTAAAAAAGTTAAACACGAAATGACTTAAGAAGCTATTGCAATTAAAAACTAATATCTCAAAAAGTATCTCAAGCTTATACAGCTTCGAAGCAGAAAAGTATATGAGTAGGTAAGTTGAATTCAGGTTAAATGTGGTTCAATGATGATGGTGATATAAAATATTGTAATGATGGGGATGTAAATTGGGTGTAAACAATGAATAAGTTGTATTTATTAACCTAATCAATGGTGGTGGTTTCAGTTCTGATAGAGGTTGGGGTCCAAGAGTTACCATTACAGGTATCAAAATATGATGTGACATGATATTCTGTGTAGATCAAAACTGTATCACCGAATGTTGTAGTTGTGACACCTTTAGATTCTGTTGATGGTGTAATTGATGGACATGAAACTGAGTAAGAAGCTGATGGTGCTTGTGCTGTTAAAAATTGTTAGTATGATTTTCCATAATCTATATTTAATAGTTCATCATTCATGGTGAAACATACCTTGAGCTTTCATCAAAAGACTTGAAAGAGCTAATAATGGTAAAGTAAATTTCATTTTGTATAGTTAAACGAGTGTGATAATATTTAATAATATGATAAGATTATAATAATTAGATGAAGAGATGATGATCAATATCAGGGGATCTTGTACCCTTTTATATATTTGAGAGACTTCTTTATCGGTTATACATTTGTGCATGCTTTATATCTTGCTAGATTAGGTCAACATAATGGAGTTTTCTGCATTTTGAAAGAAGTTTCCATGCTTTTGGAAATAGATTGCCTCAAAAACGATTATTTGAGGTTAAGGTCCAGGGTGAATGTTTACTTTTATTTGAGTTTGATGCACCGAAAAAATTTCTTCTGTAAAATAATACGATATGATGTTCATTGTATCAACCGAATTAGGAAATAACAAAGATATTTCACACAAATCATAAGTTTCCATAATCAAGAGCCTCATCAAAAAAACTTAGTTACTTGAAGTGCTGTAGTTCGTCAAAGTATGACTTGTATAACCTGAAATTGTGATTTAGAAGAGTTACAGAACATATTGAATTAGCTGATGGAATTGTTCAATTAGTTGGAAATTGGTAGGGCCGTAGCTGATTCATGGTTCGTTTCAAGATCTCTAGGATTATCTAGGTATAAAATAACTGTGTTCTATAATCTAAGCACAAATATAAAGATACCTCACAATGATGCCTTGAGCTATAACGTGATCAAGTGGATGCACAAAAGTTCTCTTCGAAAATGTCTTATATATATGAATATTAAAACCTATTTATTTATAAGCTAAGCTCTCATATAAAAAAGTGATTTTCGCGGTCCCTTATTAAAAGAAAGCGCGAAGCCTGATATTACTAATCATCACAAACTTGATTAGTCAGGCATATATATAACTATTCAAAATCATTAATGAATATGCTGATACTTCCCCTATAGATTACAGCAGCCAATCCATGTAATAAATCAGCAAACGTGCTAACAATTATTCAATAATTCGAGAATTAAATATATATTAGTATCAGTACTAATATAAATTGCACAACTAGTTAAACTCATTGAACATTGAACAGCTAAAGTAATATTAAGGCACGAGCTAGCTGGTACATACTTATAACGACACTAGTACTTAATATATTATATATATATATATTTCAATAAATTTATAATTAGGACAAAACTCGTTGTTCTAGGAATAGCTTCCAAGGCTGGTGCAATTTAGCTGTTTTAATTAGGGAGCTTTTACTTAAGAGCCTCCAATTCATATTGTGACTATACAGTACATTATTTAAAGCTTCATTTGAAGCTTAGCTTATCATACTGCTATGTTGAATGAAAAGCGCCCTTAAAAATAACCCAAAATCCTTAAAATGATCAGATAGTACTGTGCTTAACAGTTTATTGGCCTTTCTAATTTGTGATGTGGAAGCTAGTTATCGAATATTATTAACCATTTAACAGCTGATTATATCTAGGTAACTAGATCATATGAGTTGTTCAATAGAACGTGGATAATATCAAAATGTTCAAAGAATTCTAGTCTATATATGGTGTTGTAATTCAATTACTTGCGTCCAGTAATTCATTTATTGATCTAGAAATTGCCACCCATCAAGCATCCAGTTTCAATTCGTTGTATCTAGATATCTAGACGTATCTAAATTCCAACTTACAATTCAGACGTGTGTAGTAGCATACTAGCATACTACTAACCATCATCTAATAAATATGGGTTATAGGATTGATTAGATAGACAATACAGCAGAAGTTCGTCTCAAGAGGCAACTCAATCCAATTTTTTTAAATAGACTTTCTAGTTCCTTTATATATCATCAAGAATTGCAGGTATAAATTTCTATGTCCTAGTATAATTTTCGAATTTGTCGCGTTTAGAAGTTTAGCGAAAATTATACGTCAAAATTTCGATCCAGTTCTTTAAGGTACACTATTAAAAAAAAAAACATTAGAATTTAGGACCAGCAAATTTTATTACACAATTTACTACGAGAGCTACAAAAGTAGCTACATATGTGAACCATGAACAAATATATTACACTAGCTAATTGCAAAAGATTGCAAGGTTTCCCATCTTAACTCGTGATTGATTTTTACGCTGAATGGACATTGACCGCCAAAATGAGTTTTCGTTAAAATTCTTCTCTTTATTTAGCCTAGTTTTAATTTTTTATCCTGTCATTTTCCAAATGTCCCAAAATTAAACTTTTTTAACGTGCCAAAGAACTTTTTTCAGGACAGATTTACAGCCTCGCTAAAACATTTTAGGCGCCTAGTCGCGAATTTCATTAGAAATATTCCGTAGATGTCCAGAGTTTCGATTTCGACTCGCGACAACAGGCTAAAAAAAGAACACTTGTGTAAAAATGTCCAATGTCCCGGCTCCTGTTTTCCTTTTTCTTTGCTTTTAAACTTTTTCGAATCGATCTGAGACGTCTCAGATTCTTGAAAAGCTGAATCAAGCATTTTTTTTTGATTTCAACAAGACGGTAATTCAAGCTTTCAAGAGATCCAAGAAAACTCAAGAAACAAGTCCAAGACCTCTTGAGCTTTAGTGTCAAACAAGTATCTTGGTTCATCAATATTCAGATCATTGAGAGAATCAGCTTCATCATAACATCAGGTACCAAACTTAGATCTAGTTATACTTGAAGCTTTTCAACAAGATCTTCCTTTACATTCGCTTTCCGTCAACTCCAAGACATAAAGATTAAGAGAAAAGAAAGTTGATCCAATATAAAGGTGTTTGAAAAAACTTCTGCAAGATCATTCTTTCCCTCAAAAAGTGCCCATTCATTTGTTCATTAATTAAGCTTTGATTCTTTCAAGTCCAAGAATTATACAACTAAGATTTGAACGCGTTTCATCAGATTTTCAGTTTCAAATACAATAATTTATTCATAGGAATAGCTTCCATACAAATCCAGTTATCTATAAATTCTTGCTAATCAATTTAAAGTGATCCAAATTGCTAATTTTGAAATAATTACAAACCATCAAATTTATTTATTATGTCAACTAGAAATTTGACTGATCGTTCCCCAATAGTTGGTGGTAGTTCTGAATCATCAGACTCTGACAGACCAAGAAATCCATTTTTACAAGATGAAGAAAACTCAGTTGAAGATTTAAGTGATGATTCAAGATCAAACTTACAACAATCAAATGTTTCAAAGCCTTATATTGATTATTCAGGTTATTATAGCCAACAAGGGTCATCATCAGCTTCATTGACTCCAAATAACCAAAACTCATATTCTTCATCAAATATTTCAGGTATGAACCAACAACGTCATTTATCAGTCAATAATGATATTTATTCACCACCTGAATATGATAGATATCCAACTTTAGGGGGCTCAAGAGTTGCCTCTATGGCTCCATCAGTTAGCTCTACAACAAATCTTGTGGAACATCAAAAAAAACACTCCATGGTCTCAGATAGATCTTCAACTTCAGATGGTTCTTCTAATCCTTTCATGGCTGATGCTGATTTTAGTCCTTTTGGTGGTTATCCAGCTTCTTCTTTCCCATTACATATAGATGAAAAAGAACCTGATGATTACATACATAATCCAGATCCAATTGCTGATGCTTATTTAGACAAACATAGATTTTTGAATGATTTCAAAAACATGGATAAAAGATCTGGTGGTGGTCTTTTCGGTTTATTATTCTTATTACTTGGTGCCATTGCCATTTTCATCATTTTACCAGCTTTAACTTATTCAGGTGTTGTGGATCATGGTAAACCAACTGTTATCGAAATATTAACATTTTATAGCTATCCACAATTAAGTGCTATTAGAACAAGTTTAGTTGATCCAGATACTCCACAAGATGCCTATGAAAAAGAATCTAGAAATGGTGATAAATGGAAATTAGTTTTCTCTGATGAATTTAATGCTGAAGGTCGTACTTTCTATGAAGGTGATGATCAATTTTGGAATGCACCAAATATTCATTATGATGCTACACACGATTTAGAATGGTATGATCCAGATGCATCAACTACAATTAATGGTACATTAACTTTGAGAATGGATGCTTTTGAAAATCATGATTTATTTTACAGATCAGGTATGTTACAATCATGGAATCAAATGTGTTTTACACAAGGTTATTTGGAAGTTTCATCTAAATTACCAAATTATGGTAATGTTACAGGTTTATGGCCAGGTATTTGGACTTTAGGTAACTTAGCTAGACCAGGTTTCTTGGCTTCTGCTGAAGCTGTTTGGCCATATAGTTACGATTCATGTGATGCTGGTATTACACCAAATCAATCTTCTACAGATGGTATCAGTTATTTATATGGTCAAAGATTAAGTGCTTGTACTTGTGACGGTGAAGATCATCCAAACCCAGGTACTGGTAGAGGTGCTCCAGAATTAGATATCTTAGAAGGTGAAGTTGATACTACTTTAGGTACTGGTTTAGCTTCTCAATCATTCCAAGTTGCTCCTTATGATATTTGGTATATTCCAGATTATGATTATGTTGAAATTCACAATCATAGTACAACTGTCATGAATACATATACTGGTGGTCCATTACAACAAGCTGTCTCTGCCGTTACTACATTAAACCCAGCTTGGTATGAATTTGGTGATACTGATGGTCACTATTTCCAAAATTATGGTTTAGAATATTTGAATGACAATGATGATGGTTATATTAGATGGCACGTTGGTCAAGATCCAACAATGACTTTACATGCTACAGCATTACATCCAAATGGTAATATTGGTTGGAGACGTATTCCAAAAGAACCAATGTCAATTATCTTAAACTTGGGTATTTCAAATAATTGGGCTTATATTGATTGGGCTTCTATTATGTTTCCAGTTACTCATCAAATTGATCATGTTCGTTTATATCAACCAGAAGATCAAGTCGATGTTACTTGTGATCCAACTGATTATCCAACTTATGATTACATTCAAAGCCATAAGAATGTCTATTATAATGCAAATCTTACAACTTGGAAAGATGCTGGTTATGATTTCCCAAAGAACATATTAACTGGTAACTGTAAGAGTTCACATTATAACGGGCCAACTGGCGCTCAAGCAGATGGTCAAACATAAGGTGGTTAAATCACATTACTTTTTATTAAAGGCATAACCCCTGATCAACCACCTTCAATAAAAATTTATTATTAATTCATCATCATATTCACATTTTTTATTATATTTTCAATTATTATTACCCATCCACCATCATTGTATGATTGTTTCATTTCATATTTTTATATCAAAAAGGGCAAGGTTTGATCATATAAATTCATTGTATTTTTAGAGAGATATCAAGATTGTTTCAATTTCTATACTGAACAATTAAGATACATTCATACATATTATTATTTTTTTATCGTTATTATTAACTCATTTTTGCTTGCACTCGGTTGTTTATTATAAATCATACAAATCATTATATAAAAGAATGTTATGTTTAAGAACATGATATATAGATTTCACAGAATAAACATTCTGTCATTTTTGAATATTGTAGCTGGCTAAATAATTGTATATTATACGCCATCTAGTAAGTTATACACCTCATTGATAATTTGAAGTCGTTTCCCTATTGGTGTGATGTAATACTTTATATCAAACTTGAGACTTTCAGATATCTGTAATAAATCTTCAATCTGGTGAAGAAGTTTATAACCCAATTTAATATCTTGATTATTTTGTTCATTATAAGATTCAACTTCTTTAATAATGGAGTTACATGATTCTTTATCTTCCAATTTTTTTGAATTATGCTTGAAGATTTTAGATTTCAACAGAAAATCTTTAAATATCGTTATTCTATCATCTAATGGCTTCTTATGGTATACCAAATACTCTTTATAAGTTTTTTCCTTTTCTCTATCTCCTAAATCAAATTTCTTGAGTTTCTTTTTCCATTTTTTCTTAAAATCGACATAAAGTCTATCCAATTCATCTCTACTTTCAAGAAACTTGATGAATTTAACAAATGGTTCCTCTGGTTCTTCATCGCCAGCATTTTCTTCCTTGAGTTCTTTAGTATCATCAGTATTTTGTTGTTTCAAAGTAACTGCGATAGATGCCCAACCGTCAAATATTCTTTTTCTATCACGATTATCATCAATTTCATAAAATCTTGGATCATTTATCAATTTCAAAGATTCAGATTCCCAAGTACCAAAAGGATTTAATTCACTTTCTTGTAACAATTCGAAAAAAATAGCTTCTGCTTGTTGTGGATCTTTAGATTCACCTTCATCTGATGATAAGTCATTAAGCATGTCTAAATCAATGGCATTTTCTTCTTCGGATGATTCAGCACCCTCATCATTAGGTTCTTCTGAGAGTTCTGTTTCTAAGACATTAACTTGATCAGTAATATCTTTTGAAGGTTCAACTTTTGATTCATTGATTTCATCTGTGTTTTCACTTGTTTCAATTTTTTCTTCAACTTTAACTTCATCTTCATTGTCTGAATCATCTTCACTCGATGAATAACCAGAAACTAAAGGATTAACTGGTTTTTGTGTGATTTGTTCAATTTTTGGAGTTTCATCTTCATCATCACTCTCTAAACCTTTCAGCATTTCCTGAACTTTCTGTTCATCTTCATCTTCATTATCCAATTCTCCATGATCATCCTGTAACTCTTCTTTTTTGGGTACTAAACTATTATTCAATATTGAATCCTGTTCCTCGGTTAACTTAAGACCTCTTGATTTGGCAATCAACAATAATAAACTATCTTTCTCTATATCCTGAACTTTTTGAAGCACTAATTCATCATCAATTTTCCAATGTGATTCTTTAGTTTCTTTATTATGGAAGAAATGAGAACCTTTAGTGGTAAATACTAATGACCATTGTGTATCTGGTAAATCAACTCTAAAATATCATGTTAATATCTTATATATCAAATATTGATAAATATTTATGATTTACTTACTTGAAAGTTGGTTTTGCAGTTTCTTCTGTACGTTGTCTCTTATCTTGTTTGTGATTATTCTGTTTTGATTGCCTCGATGGATTTTTCGATTTAGGTTTGGTATAAGTAGACTCTTGAGTTAATGAATTGTAGTAATAAAAATGTCCTATATAAAGATTATGTTAGTGCTATGTTATATTCCATTTTTTCAAAGCAGAGTTAAAACCCACCTGTTGGTGCCTTGTGTCGGCTCCAGTTTTCTGGAAGACCATCAGCATTGGATTGATTCATTATGCCTTGGATAAACAGTCTCTTCTAAGTCTTTTTTCAATGGAATAATACCAAACTCATCATAATCAAGAGCTTATACCTCTTTCAAACCGCAGGGTAAATACCCGCGAAAATCAAATCTGATCAAAACCGAAAAGCAGATTACCTTGAATACTAACAAACCAAAGAACACACACTAAAACAAACCAATTGTCTTTCAATCAAAGAACAAATTCATAGGTTTCTATTAGCAATATGGGATCCAGAAGATACGATAGTCGAACCACAATCTTCTCACCAGAAGGTCGTCTTTACCAAGTATGTTTATGATTATTTTACTAGTGTGCTTATATATCTCCAGTATCCATAGTGGCGTACAAGTTAATTACAACTTTTAACGTTAAATTATCAAAAGTTTGGTTATTAAAAAGTACACTTTTAGGATGTTCAATTGAATGGATTACTAACTTTTGGAATAGGTTGAATATGCTTTAGAAGCTATTTCTCATGCTGGTACTGCGATTGGTATTCTTGCCACTGATGGTATTGTACTAGCTGCTGAACGTAAAGTCACCAGTAAATTATTAGAACAAGATACATCAGCTGAAAAATTATATACATTGAATGAGTGAGTATGAACGTATTATTTTATCAAATGATGATTTTACTAATGAATCTTTAGTAATGTTGCAGTGGCAGTTGCCGGTATGACTGCTGATGCAGGTATTTTAATCAATAGTGCAAGAGTACAAGCTCAAAATTATTTAAAAACATATAATGAAGAAATTCCAGTTGAATTATTGGTTCGTCGTCTTTGTGATATAAAACAAGGTTATACACAACATGGTGGGTTAAGACCATTTGGTGTTTCATTCATCTATGCAGGTTATGATGATAGATATAATTATCAATTATATACATCAAATCCATCAGGTAATTATTCAGGTTGGAAAGCTACAAGTGTTGGAGCAAATAATGCAGCTGCACAAACTTTATTAAAACAAGATTATAAAGATGAAATTACATTAAAAGAAGCATCTGAATTGGCTTTAAAAGTTCTATCGAAAACTATGGATACAACAACATTATCAAGTGAAAAAATAGAGTTTGCTACTATTCAAAAGGATAAAAATGGTAAAGTTTATCAACGTTTATGGAAACCAGATGAAATTGAAAAATTATTAAATGAAACTGGTATTCTTAAAAAGGAAGATGATGAAGAATAAAATGGTGGAAACTAAAATCCCTGTTTAGAAAGCTTTTATAAATGATTTTACTATGATGATTTAAAAGAAAGATTGTAGAATTGAAACTGATTAAATTCATTCAAATGATAGCACTTTTATATTGTTGGTTAGAAGCCCCGAGCGCTGAGTTTATATGAAAACAAAACATTGTAAAGCATCATCACAAATCAATGAAAACCTAAATTAAAAAGATAGAGCTCAGTATATCACATATTCGCTATTATTATTAAATGGTCCTGGGGTGAGTGTCTTCCACTATTATATATTTACTTGTTTAATAGTTCCATTTTCTAACAATAACTAGATCTTTTGTCACTGTTGCAGATACACCAGTTGGGTATACAAGACCATCATTTCCATCATTATATTGGCCAATAAATAATGAAAAATATACCGTATCATACTTGTATTATACATTTGATATTTGGAAATTCACTGTTTTTTGGAATTTAATCTTCTTTGTTGGATTCTATGCAGCTGCTGGATCATGGGCAGCTTTTATTCATAGAAGATTTGCTGGTGGAGTTTGGATTTTAGCATTTTATATCATTATTGGAGGTTTACAAGGTGTGATATCAGGGACAGTGTTTGGTTTGGTGTGAGTATACAAACTAGATGCTTCTATTAATTATATACTAACTTATTCATTTCCAGAGTATCAGCCATTTATAGAGCTGGTTTATTTTCAATGTCAACTTGGAT
Source organism: Hansenula ciferrii (assembly GCF_000313485.1). Classification (NCBI taxonomy): domain Eukaryota; kingdom Fungi; phylum Ascomycota; class Saccharomycetes; order Phaffomycetales; family Wickerhamomycetaceae; genus Hansenula; species Hansenula ciferrii. The sequence goes on along the minus strand of NW_011887450.1, from coordinate 16,894 downwards.
TCCACTTTGTTCAAGTGTTTTACAGATTCTTTTCAACGTCATCACATCCTACACAACTCTGTCTGTGTTAATATGAACAAACTCAGCCATTAATTAATACTTTTAAATGAATTATATTAACCCATGTTACATATATGACATAGTGACATAGTATGTCTGTTTTTACGGTGTCAAGTCCATTTTCATTTCCTAATCGGGAAGTCTAGAACACCCTTTTTAAATATGGCACTGCTGGAAACTTGAAATGATCCATAAAGTTTCTCGTTTATAAAGGTTTTCAAGTGTCTTTTTGTTCATCAAGTTCAACATCAACAACTATTCATTGAGATTTTATAGATTTTGTTTGCATCATGTCTGGTCCTTTGGTTAATCGTTCATTAGCTACTTTGAAAACAGTGAGTATATCGTCTTTTTAAGGGTCTTTTTCGCCACATGTGTTTATTATGGGTTATGGAATTTTATGCTAACAAGAATGTCAATAGGAATTGGAATTTCTTCGTGATTCTGAAGTTATTACTGATAAATTTTATGATCAAATAGTTGGGAAATTACCAAATCGTTATCAAGCTGGTGCTCCTCCTATTGATGGGTTTGATAATACTTCATCTCAACAAACTTCTTCAACACCAAATGAAAAAAATGGTGCTTTAATTCCACAACGTCCAAATCCAAATTCAAATCCAAGTAATGAAAATAAAGAATTTGTTGAAGCTATTTACGATTATAAGCCTCAACAACCAGAAGATTTAGAATTAAGATCTGGTGATAAAGTTCAAGTTTTAGAACATACATCTCCTGATTGGTGGAAAGGTTTAAATGGTTCAAGATCAGGTATGTTCCCATCAAATTATGTTAAACCTTTAGAAAAACAAGATTCAAGAGCACAGGCACCATCTCCTGCTCCATCATACCAATCTTCAAATCATAATTATCCACCTCCACAACAATATAATCAACCTCCATATTATCAACAATCTCCACAATTCCCACCATATGGTTCACCAGTTCCTTATCAACAACCTCAACAACAAGTTTATCAACAACCTCCTCAACAACAAGAAGTTGTTGTTCAACAACAAGAACAAAGTGGAGCAGGTGGTCATGTTAAAAAATTTGGTTCAAAATTAGGTAATGCTGCAATTTTTGGTGCAGGTGCTACAATTGGTTCAGATATTGTTAATTCAATTTTTTAATAGGTGTATTTTTTGATTTAATTATTATGGGTTTTTATGAATTTTAAAGAGAAACGAGGGTATTTATTTTTGGTGATTATATATAATAAATAAAGAATTTTATCCCAATTATTCGTTAGTATATGTTTTACGTTAATATTACTTCATATCATGTATTCATATAGCTGTGTAAGTATCAACGTTGTTAACTTTAGTTAATAAATTGATTATAAATATTATGAATTCTTTGAATAGTGTTCAATTTAACTAAAATTGAAGAATTTTGATTATTTAAATCATTAACATCTCTAATCCATTCAAATCTTCTATTTTTTGGTATAATTGAAATTCCTGAATTTCTTAAAGAAATAATTTCTAATAATAACATACCATTAATATAGTTTAATTCTTCTTGATTATTATTATCAAATTCCTTGTTTAATAACCTTTCAATATTATTTAAATTCTTAGAAACAATTAATTTATATTCATTTGAATTTCTTGTAATATAACCTTTTTGTAAATAAGAATTTAAACCTTTAATAAAATAAATCAATATAATTAAACTTGGTGATGCTGCAACGATACCAAATACTAATTCTTGAGATTTTAATAATTTATCAATACCACTAATAGCAACTGCTCCATCAACTTTTGTTTTTTGAATTTGAATTAATAAAGCTCTTGTTAATTTCCCCTTTATTAAATTTTTTAAAGGTTGTTTTATATCATTTTCATAATCCTTCATTAATGGAGTTAAATCTCCATTTGAAACTAATTGATCCAATTGTGTTTTAAGTATTTCTAAATCTGTAGATTTTAAGTTTTTATATTCAGGTGAATTTTCTAAAGTATATTCAATAACCATTCTTTTCAAAGAATTTAAATCTGAATCAAGAGATTTTTGTGACATTATTGAAATTTCTGAATTATCATCATGACGAATTGTTGAAAGGATATTCTTGACAGGTTTTAAGATCCAATTATTTAAAAATCCTTTCACAGTATCGATTAAATTTTTTTGAATAAATTCCAAAATTTGATCTTTATTGGTGATTATTGATAAGATTGTACTTGGTCCATAAACTCCTGTAAGTAAAATTGTTGGCCAATATCTTGTTATGAATGATGGTTTAGAATTTAAGGATCTTAATTGTTGGATTGAATGTTTGGATTGAGGGATGATTTTATTGGAGATTTGATATAAATTAATAAAATGATCATTTGATTTGGTGGTCAAATCACTTTGAATTACATTTTTTGGAAAAACTGAAACTAAAGATTGAATATTTTCACCAAGATCATTTTCATTTTGACTTAATTTTTCCATATTTGGGATATTTTTAATTAAAAAACCTAATTTTTTAGCATTTTCAGATTGTAATGATAATAAATTTGATTTTTTCAATGTTAATTCTTGAGTTATCAAATTTATAGGTGTCCCCAAGATTATAGAGAAATAATTTTTGATACTTAGAGATGATTTTTGGAAATTAAACCCATTTTTATTTTGATTTAAAATTTTATAAAAACCTTTGATGTTTTGTGATACAAAATTATTATAAATTGAATTGGTTAAAATATTTTTATAATGAATAAATAATTTATAAGAATTGATATAATTTGGATAATTTGAAACCAGGTATTCTGGAACTTGGATATCAAGACTTGATATATTTGGAGTTGTTGTTTTTTTGAAATCATTTAAAATTGATTTCACCAAAGTTGAACCTCTTGATGGTAAAGTTTGTAATGAATATAAGAAAACATTCCAGTTTGAATTAATTATCAAATCATAATAAAATAAATCATCATTTAATGGTATTGTATTTTGTAAATATTGAGTTAAAATAAGTTGATATAATGAAATTATTGCATAATAAATGATTGTTTTCTCTAATTTACCGATCAATTCAATTTCTTTTATAGCTAATGTATCAATGGAATTGATATCTAATTGAGATTTGATTTTTTCATATATTGAACCCTGAGAGAAAGGTTTCAAGATTTTCAAAATTTCAACTAATTTAACATTTTTATTGTTTAGATCAATATCTTTAGAACCTTGAGCATTAATATTACTTGATTTTTTCTTTAAATTCAAAACAATATTGGAAATATCTTGATAACTTGATTGAATAACTAATAATTGACTTCTAATTTGGTCATTATTTGATAATTGATTTATTGAATTGTTAATTTCATCATCAGCATCATTTATATGTAATTCAGTAATCTCATCTAATATTGAATTTGAATATTTTTCTAAAAAAACCAAATTATCTTGGAAAGCATCATTTATAACACCAGTTGACATTTTGTAATTGATAACCAAACCAAAATTAATGAACTAATGAAGTCAATTAATTACTTGAATCTGGATCCTTTATCAAAAGAGCAAGTAAAAAAGGTTATGTAAAAGAAAACTATAAAAGAACAGGGCTGCGAACCACTTGAATATTGATTATCCCAAAGCACTAGAACTTTATCATACTTGAATTTTAAAAAGATAAAAATGATACCATTGTACTCTAGAAGATTAGAGCATCACAATGGTATAAATTTTAGTTCAATTGACCAAGGATTAAACGAAAAAGGTGAATTCTTAAAGAATATATGTGTCAAACGATGAGACAGCTCAGGAATATGGGTTTTACAAGATCGATGTAAACGAGTAATTAGCTCTAGATCTGGTCATTATACAGCATCTTTATCAATTCAATAATTATCCAAACGATGTACGATCTAAAGTAATAGTTCAAATTACCAGCTCAATGGGCCTTCAAAGCTCATCGCATTGAACATCTTAACCACGACGTTAACGACTTGGATCTCCATTGACCATTTGTTTTGATTTCAGCCATATAAATTACCCAATTTACCACTAGTAATCACAAATGTCAACAAAACTAATCAGATTAAAAGTTATAAACATAAACAAATCCAATATAAATCTGTTAAATTTGTTTTCAATTCTGTTAAAATTTCATTAAAATTTCAATTTCGATTCCTAAAACGGTAAAACAAAAACAAATTGGAAACCAGGACTAGACCTATGGATATTCAAGTTTCAGGTCTCAGAAGTCTCATAGTCCCACACCTCGGTGAAGAACAAAAAGAACCACCGGTTCATGCATTAATCAACGTCATTTAAAAATTGGCTTTGTAATACTTTTTATATAGCAATTAAAACAATTAACAATCATGAAGTAGCAATAAGCAAGTTAAAACAATTACTATATAAACTAAAAATTATTTGATGACCATTCATCATACACTAAACTTTGACATATAATATGTACTTATATATACTCGTTTAACCCAGTCTACTGGCAATTACGGGATCTTTATTATCTTATCAATGATCATTAATATGGTTCCATATTCCATATTTCATATGTTCCATGTTCGTTTCAGTAACAATGACTGGTAAGCACTGCTAACTATGTATTAAGTCAATTGTTATCCTCAAGTTAAACTACCTTAAAAACCTTCGCTACGCTTCAAATCATGTGTAAGTGAAGGCCTAGGATGTAAATAATTTATTACAAATTCAGTAATTTTCTTCACTTGGAATTTCTAAATTTCCATTTTAGTACATCATTAGTTCCGAATCCGGTAATTATGTGGGATAAATTAAAAGCTTTAAAACCCATGAAAAATTAAAGAAAACTATGGACGATGGGCAATATTGTAATGCTACTACAACAATTAACTTTAAGACTAAATACAATAAAATACAACACAATATCAATACCAATATTTGTTTACTTATTACTATATTCTCTTTTAAACCATACTTTTATTACCAACTTTTGAATACGTTTACCCACTTTTGCATTTTATAGTCCCTTCAACTTATACTAGTCTCTAGTCCCAATTCTGTCAATCCCAAACGGGTTCGGAATAAGGATACATAATTTGTAAATTCTAAAATGTATTTAAAATAATCATGAAATCCTTAATTTGAAAAAAAAGCCATAACCTTGTGTTAAAATAAAAGTTTTAAAGATTTCATACAACTCAATTCAAAACAAAAAAAACATTACAATGGCTCTACCAATCTTTGATTCTGCCCTACGTGGTTTAAATTTCGTCTTTCTAGTTATTGTCCTTGGTTTAACTGGGTCATTAATTGCTGGTCAAGATCATAAAAATCCTCAAGTTAATTTTGCATTATTTGCTGCAGTATTTGGTTTAGTACTTAATTCATTTTATGGTTTAATTGCAAATTTTGTTTCATTCTTAGCTTGGCCAGTAATTTTATTCATTATAGATTTCTTAAATCTTGTCTTTACATTTGCTGGTGCAACTGCTTTAGCTGTTGCAATTAGAACTCACTCATGTACTAATCAAGATTATTTGGATAATAACAATGTTGCTCAAGGTTCAACTGATCGTTGCAGAAAAGCTCAAGCTGTTGTTGCTTTCTTATATTTCTCATTCTTTGTGTTTTTAGGTACTTTTGCTTTCTCTGCTGTTGGTTTAATTAGTGGTGGTGCTTTTGGTTCAAGTTCAAAAAGAAGTGCACCAAAAACTGGTATTCCAACCATTTCAACTGTTTAGATTGAACTATAATTACAATATACCCCCAAAGATACAAAATAAGAGAACAATTACTTTTTATATCCCCTTAAAGTTCAATACCATGTTAAATTTAAAGCATTGAACTTTTTTTTTTCTATATAATTTCAAAAACTTTTTAACCACAATTCACTTCATGAAAAAGGAAAAACAATAATTTTTAACTATGTGTTTACAACTTGTGCTTAGTGTTTTTTACTTGATGTTTTAATTTAAACAAAACACATTCAATGTATTATTTACTTGCTTTAATTTTTATTTTAATACAATATGATAATGAAGATTATATGGTACATGTAGTATAGTAGTATACAATAGTACAATTGACACATTTATATTAAATCATGTTGGTCTATACAATTCTTAATTAAAGTTCAATCAATTGAACACTTGAAAATAAGGGGTGTTTAACTTTTAGCCTTGAGTTAAAATTTCCAAATTTTGAGTGTACAAGATCTTCAAGGTATTTCAAATTTCAATTATCCGATTCCGATAAATTTGAAATTAATTGCAGAAATTTTCCAAATTAGGAGAAATTGATTACCGAATTGGGAATTGTGTCAACAAAGTACATAAACTATGAGTACAATTCATTTAAACTAGATGTAATTATATGAAGGTAATAGCTATATGTTTTCTGATCTTACACAATCTGGTGAAGATTAATTCATTGTATTCAAACAATATCTTCTTTAGTATGACTGATCTGACGTATAATGATATTCAAATTGAATATATACTCACAATTGATACACCATATTGGATCATCAACATGGTACAATATGGTACAATATCATGATTAAATATATAAACTTGTATAATATCATATAGTAATCACTACAACATCTGATAATCATGACTTTTAATAAATTAATTATTCTATGAAATTATATATATACTATACTATACACCAATGAATCTCTCTAAAAAAAAATAATAATCTAATGTACAAAATAAAAATTTAATATAAAAAAACAATGCAATGGGGAAAAGGACCCTAAATGATAAAAATATTTAATGAATTATATTAGCCAATGCTAAATTATTATGCACAACAGAAAAACTTTTTAAAACCTGATTTCTTTACTGATTCATCATCATTTAATTGTTGATTAATATTATTAGTTCTTGATTCAATTATACCACTTGAAGAATTAACTTTTTCTCTAATTGGAGTTGGTTGTTTATTTTGAAATTGTTGTTGATTTAATGCATTTGAAGTATTCAATTCATTTTGCTGTTGTTGTTGCTGCTGTTGTTGTTGTTGTGAAGATGGTGGTTGAGGTTGTTGTTTAAACATTTGTGGATTAAGAGGTTGAGTTGTTGGTAATGGTTGTTGTTGTTTTGGATTAATTGGAATATGATTTGATACAGGGATTGGAATTTGTTGATTATGTCTCTTGTTTCTTTGTTGTTGTTGATGACGATGATGACGATCTTTTTCATTTGGAGGATTTGGATGTCCATAACCATGTAAATTTGGTTTTTTATTTATTGATAAATCCCAACCTTTACCACCGTTTAATTTCATCCAATCATATTTCCCATCAGCAGTTTCACCAATATCAGTTAATGCACTTAATAATAATTGTCTATAACCTTCATAATTTGGAGTTTCTTCAAAACTTAATTTTCTAACAGTTTCTAAATATATAGCAAATTGATTTGGTAAACCTATTGATAAATCATTAACCACTGTAGTACGTTTTTTTTCACCAATTTTTTCATATTTTTGTTTATTTGTTGGAGCTTTTAAACCTTGCCATGGTAATTGACCTCTCAGGAAATAAAAAAAAACATGACCTAATGCTTCTAAATCATCTCTTCTTGATTGTTCTCTACCTAAATGAGTATTTATAGACATATATCTTGCAGTTCCACTTAATGATTTTTTCTCTCTATAAGGATTATGTTGTTTTGTTCTTGGATCTCTATAATGTTTAGCCATACCAAAATCAACTAAATGAATTTGATTTTCATCAATTTGACCAGGTCTACCAACAAGGAAATTATCTGGTTTTATATCTCTATAAATTAAATCATTTGCATGTAAAGTTTCAATTAAAGTAATCATTTGTACTGCAACTTGAACAGTAGTTTTAACACTAAATCTTCTACCACACCAATCAAATAAATCTTCGAGTGAAGGACCTAATAAATCAATAACCAAAATGTTATGTAAACCTTCTTGACCAAAATAATAAGCTTGTGGAATACCATAAGATCCATTTAAATGTTTATAAGTTCTATATTCATCTCTTAATTGTGGAGCTTCAGTTTTTCTTGGTTCAAATTTTATTGCAACAGGAATTTGATTAATCATATTTATACCTTCAAAAATAACACCAAATGAACCTTCACCAATTTTTTTACCAATTTTATAATGTAAACCAACTATAGTGGAATTATTTGATGATGAATTATTATTAGTATTAGAATTGGATGTATTATTACTAGATATTTGTTGGTGAGATTGATGATGGGATTGATGATTTGTTGAGCCTGTGTTTATTATATTATTAACAGCAGCAGAAGACGCAGCAACAGCAGCAGCTGAAGCTTGACGAGTAGTCATATTGGATTGAAATTAATGGATGAGATCTTGGAATGGAATGGAATGATGTGAAATGATATGAGTAAATGATAAAAACACTATGACAATGACTTAATGACTATGATTATGACTATGCAATGATGAATGTAGATCAGATCAACTCAAATATAAATCAAATATAAATCAAATCTAATATAAATCTATTAATATATGAAACCACAAGAGGACACAACGACACAATAGATAATAGATTAACAGCAGATCAACACAGAACACAACACAAAGAACAACTAGCGACAGGAATGAAAGATAGTGAGTATCTGAATATGACCAGTGGTATATGAATGCAAATGCAAATTTAATGTTATTCAGTTGTGTTTATAATAGTTTTTGTTTTGTTTCTGTTTCTGTTTTATAAATTTCTATTTTTCTTTTCGTTGGTTGTTTTTTTTTAATAAGGTGAGGTTTACAAAAAAAGAAACAGCAATTTTTGGATTTTTTTAAATTCTGGAAAAATAAAAAATTAAACGGAATGGAAATGGGAACGAAGGGAATCGAATGGGATTTTATGGTATAAGAGTGAATTGATTTTATTATTATAAGTTAAATTGTATAGTTGTAGTTATTGTATGTTATTCTATGGATCTGGTTTTAGTTTTGTTCTTATCTAGTCGTATAATGTATAATGTATGTGTAAATCATCTGGGGTTCATAGATTTTCGAGAACTAGTACAAATAAACTAAATTATAAATATTGATCTCATTATATCATACTCCTAGGCTTTTATATACATTATTAATTTAAAATATGTTCTTTTATACACTTGGATCACTTCCTCTAACAATAAATAAATTATCACCATCTTTTAAACCTGAACAACGATCACTTGTATTTAATTTAATAAAATCATTATCAATCAATTTAAATAAAAAAATTCGTTCATCTGGATTATTTGTTCTATTATTTAAATTTTTTAATCCAATGTTTGAAGCTATTGAATCTAAAGCACGACCTATTGGCCATGATCTACTTATAAATATTGGGAATTTAGTATTTTGATCAATGTTGGATGATTCATCAATGACTTGGATTTGAAGATGGATACGTTCAGTAGTGGGTACCTTAGGGTCACCTTTTGATTTATTTTTCAATTGTGCTAATTCAATGATTTTCTTGGATGGATTTTTAGAAGGTTTTATGGATTTTGATGACTTGGTAAAGAATTTTTTCAATTTATTTAAAGCATTTGAATTTGATTTTAATGTACCTTGAAGATTTGTTGGATTTGTTTCTGTAGTTTTCAAAGTTGGTGGTTTCCAATTAGATCTATCAGGGAATAATGATTGAGATGAAGGTAAATCTTTAAATGAATTTTCATGGATTTCTGTAGGTTTTTGTTGTTTTTGTTTTAATTTCCAATCTTTACAATCATGATTTTCTGGTTTTCTATGATTTTGACAAAATGTTTGATGACATGAACATTTGAAAGGTAAGAAATCTATTTGTCCACAGAAGGAACAATGTTCTCCAATGTCTAATAGTTGTGTCATATTGATAATGAATGGTGATAAGTGATGATGATAATGATGATGTATGGATATGATGTGTTTTTATACCAAGATCAAGTGGCAAAGAGTGGCAAAGTGGCAAATAATAACAGCTAAACTTGGAATCTTCTAGAGATTAATTTATTGATGACAATTAAAAGAGTGGATATGAACTAGTACTATAATCTATAGCTGAGTAATGATCTGTGGTATTCTCATAGTGAAGTTGATATTGGTGATGTTTTTCTTTTTCTATTCGCGTTACAAATGGAATACTAAAAGTCTATAATACTAGAATACTACAACACTAAGAGTATGTAACATGAATAGAATAGAATGTTATATATATTAATATACAATATAGAATAGAGTAGAATCGAATAGAATATATAATCAGTATAAAGTAATCTCTTAGTCAATTTGTGTCAATGCCATCGCCCATAATTATCTGACAAACTAAACACCGTTGAAATTCCGTCAAGCACATAAGCACATCGGCACTTTCAATCAAACACCGTTGAAAATAATATCTCATGAACTCATCAACTAGTCTAATTATTAATCAAATACTCCCTTAATTCCACTGTCCAATCAACCTGTCTTATCTCATTACGCTGGTGCTTACACATTGACGCAATACTAACAGTGTAATGAGCCATGGGCCATGGGCATTAGATCATTGGCCAATATGGTGTCTTCATGGAATATGCATAAACTCATCGGATTTCTAAAAACCATAATATAAATACAAGTGAATATCCACATAATCCTAAACTCCTACATATTATTACTATACTATATATATACTATACACATACTATATATATACTATACACATACTATACAACACATACAATGTCAGTCTTATTAACAGGTGCTTCAGGTTTCATCGCTTTACACATCATTGATGTCCTTTTATCCAAAAATCATAAAGTTATTGGTACAGTTAGATCTCAATCAAAAGCTGACAAGATAACAAAACAATTTAAAGAATTATACCCTCAAGGTGAATTATCTTTTGAAATTGTTGAAGATATTGCAGCACCAGGTGCTTTTAATCATGTTTTACAAAAGCATCCAGAAATTAAAAAAGTTTTACATACAGCTTCACCTTTTTCATTTGGTTTAAATAAAGATTTAAAAGATGCTTATTTAACTCCAGCTACTGAAGGTACAAAAAACATTTTAATTGCTATTAAAGATTATGCTCCACAAGTTGATAAAGTTGTTGTTACTTCATCATTTGCTTCAATTTATGATGGTAATAACGCTCATAAAAGAGATTTCATCCATAAAGAAGAAACTTGGAATCCAATTGTTTGGTCAGATGTTCAAAATGAAGTTGATGCTTATTTTGCCTCTAAAAAATTAGCTGAAGAATTAGCAAGAACATTCGTTAAAGAAAATAATGTTAATTTTGCTTTAACTACAATTAATCCACCTTATGTTTTAGGTCCACAAAAATTTGATGATGTTTTAGTTAATCCAACTTTAAATACTTCAGCAGAAATTGTTAATTCTTTATTATCAACAAAACTTGATGAAAAAGAATTCGTTCAAGGATTTTCAGGTCTTGCAGTTGATGTTCGTGATGTTTCAAAATTACACGTCCAAGCTATTGAAGATAATAAATTAGATGATAAAAGAATCTTCCCAGTTAATGGTGCTTTTGTTGGTCAAACTATCTTGAATATTATCCATAAACAATTTCCTGAATTAAATAATAAGATTGGTAAAGGTGATGATGACGAAGCAAAGAATGAACAAGTTTTGAAAGATCATGCTCCATTATATGATAATTCTAAAACTCATGAATGGACTGGTTTAAAGGAAATTTCATTTGAACAAACTATTAAAGATTCTGTTCAACAAATTTTAGATTTCCAAAAGAAAAATCAAGCTTAAATCAAACCAATTAAACCGTTAGGTTTAATTGGTTTGATTAAATAGATATTATATTAGATATTAGATAACTATCAACCGCCTGGTTTTAATAGATTTATAAACGATATATTACATTACCTACAACGTAGCGCTTAATCATAACTTCATTAATCTATACATAGTATCACAATTTTCTTGATTTATATTCATTAATATTGATCTTTTTACGTGGTGGTGATTGTTGTTGTGGTTCTAGTGGCGTTGGTGGTGATGGTTTTGGCGATTGATCTAATCTATGCTTTCTTGGTCTTCTTGATATATTAAATATTGATGATTTTTTTGGTTTAGGTGGTGAAGGTCGTATTGGATTTGGTTTTGGACTTGGTTTGAGGTTTGATGTTGGTATACTTGGAGCTGTTGATGTTGATGTTGGTTGGTTAAAGCTTGGTGTAGATGTCCTTATTATTGAACTCTTTGGTGTATTAAATGGTGTTGATTTTGGTGCTCTAATAATTGGTTTTTCATCACCACCTAAAGGATTCTTAAATAATGAATTTCTATATTTAATTTCATTAACAGATTTCATAAATAATTTTGAACGTTCTGGTAATTGTTTCTTTAGCTTTTTCTTAGTACTTGGTATTGGTTCAATAACATCATCAATATGAATGATTTTTGTTTCTTGTTTATCTTTTGATAATTTTGCCATACGATTTCTTAAATTAACTATAGCTAATTCTTCTTTTTTAATATAATCTTGTTTATATTTTAAATATAATAATTTTGAAGGTAATTTATATTTTGGTATATTACTTTCATCAATTTTTTCAATATGAATATAATTATCTAAATTTATTTCTTCATTATAATTAAAATTTAATTCATCTAATTGGAAACGATAAAAATTTTTAATTTTTTCATAATTTGTTGTAAATCTTGTTGATAAATCCTGTGGGAATTCCTTTTTAACTAAATTAAACCAAGTTTCTTCATCATCTAATAATAATTTAGGATTTTTTCTTTCCAAATCCATCAATTGTTGAGAATTAAATCTACCTAAAACTTTTTTAATTAATTCATATCTTGTATCACCAAGATATGATAATTGTTGATAATTTTGTATCAAGATATTCTCACATAATGAGGATAATTTCTGGAGTGGCATTGTAAAATAATCATTAAATTAATGGTTAAACAAAAGATATCTTTAGATTGTGAGTATGTATTTATCAATAATACTCATGGTTTCTTGAGACTTTAATTTGTGTCAATTGGTGAAAATTATCAATATTTGAAATTCGCGCCTAGACTGAGAATTTCTGTCTGGGTAAGAAAAGTCTCTGCCTAGGTTCTGCCTATGTTCTGCTGAGGTTCCAATGGATCTCTGTCTAAGTTCTGTCTACGCTCTCTTTGTTTCTTTTTGTCTCTGCCTATTCTCCCTCTACGCTGCTACACAGCTCCCCCTGTTCCTGCCTATCCGCCTAGGATCTACAGGGGTCTAACTCGGTTTCACAATAAGAAATAAATTTGTAATCAGACAAAAAGTCAGAATAGGCAGAGATTCCCCTTTAACACACTCATTTCAAAAGATTTTAAAACCAAATTTACACTAAAATGTAGCTAATTTTCAGGAGATTCTAACCAATGATTAACCACAAACATTCTTCATACTTTTTATTGTTCTTCTTATGATTATGTATACCTTCTCATTAACGGAACATTATTTCTCGATTTCGTTCCGAGTTTGTTTAATACCGATGAGTATTTTTTCAAAAATTAACCGTGTTTTAAAAAAATAGGTGATTTTACTTTGATCTTTTATTTATCAATTATATTATATTCAATAGACTATATTTTATTATATTCAATAGATTAGATCATATTCATATCATATCATATCATATTCATCATACCATGGCCATCTTTGGAAAGAAAAAGAAAGAAGAAACCCCAGAAGCTCAAATAGACCCTTCAAAATTAATTAAAACTGAAATACCATTTGATAAAGTTCCATCAAGTGCTACAATTCCTCAAAGAGATGAATTAACAAAAGATCAATTATTGAAATATAATGAAATTTTAAAACATTTCCAAAATCCAGATTTAAAAGTTTTCACAAGTGAATCAAAACCTTTAGAAAAGGAATCATTATCTCAATTAGAAAAATCTTGGTTAACAAAAGAATGCTTCTTGAGATATTTAAGAGCTACTAAATGGAATGTTGATGATTGTATCAAGAGAATAGAAGGTTCCCTTGCATGGAGAAGAGAATTTGGTATAACAGGTGAAGATACGGATATAGTTAATGCTGATTTAGTATCACCAGAAAATGAATCAGGTAAAGAAGTTATATTAGGTTATGAAAATTCATCAAGACCAATTTTATATTTAAAACCTGGTAGACAAAATACTAAAACATCATTTAGACAAATTCAACATATGGTTTTCATGTTGGAAAAAGTTATTGATTTCATGCCACCTGGTCAAGATTCTTTAGCTTTATTAATTGATTTTAAACAATATGATGATGTACCAAATCAAGGTGGTAAAATTCCTCCAGTTAATAGTGGTAGACAAGTTTTAAATATTTTACAAACTCATTATCCTGAAAGATTAGGTAAAGCTTTATTAACAAATATTCCATGGTTAGGTTGGACTTTCCTTAAAATTATTCATCCATTTATTGATCCATTAACAAGAGAAAAATTAGTTTTCGATGAACCTTTCCCAAATTATGTACCTATGGAACAATTAGATAAGACTTATGGAGGATTAGTAGATTTCAAATATAATCATGAAAATTATTGGAAAGAGATGAATAAAATTGCCCAAAATAAAAAAACTCATTATTTAAAAAGATTTACAAAATTTGGTGAAAAAATTGGTCTTAGTGAATTTGATTTAAGAGGTGATCATGATGATTTAAAATATCCAGTTTTTGAATATTTTAATGATGAAACTACATTAAATAATGAAAAAATTCAATCAAAAACTAATGATGAAGAATTATTAAATAATGTTGAAAAATTAAGTGTAAAAGCATAAAAAAACCATAAAAACACATAAAAAAAGGAATATTTATAAGTATATAGATTTTTTAATTAATATCTAATTGATTTCATAAAAAAGTAATTAAAATAAAAAAGAAAGTTGTATAATTAAGTGGTTTTGCATATAAATGACTTCTACGCTTAAACGTATGAAATATAGCAAATTCGCGGAATTTTCGTATAGTAATTATCGGCTATATATATCGAAAGATCTTTTATACCCAGTAATATATAAACTTCAACTTTTGATCAAATTTCCAACGCTTTTCCATAAGAATATGGTTAGTTGAGTTAATATTATTGGAATGGAACAGCTTACACTTGATCACTTGGATCACATGGATCATACAATACCTCATAAGAATATAGTATTTGCATTAGCTCAAGGAATATGGGAATTACCAATTTTTTTTTATAAATCATTAACAAATAAATTTTATTCAAATCATTCACTTGGTGCAAAATTTGAAATTTCATTATTAAAATCATTTATTAAAAATTTACATTATAAACAATTACAAATTTTTTCACCAAATAAATCAATTAAATATCAATTATTACAACAATCAAATAACCCTAAATTTGAAAAATTTAATAATTTTGCTGTGGAATATTTACCTGGTACGATATGGCTTAGGGAAATTCCTGATAGAACTCCTCAAGATCCAGTTATTTTGTTTTATCATGGTGGTGCTTATTTATTTCAATTTAGATCAGATACTCATTTAAAATATTTAACTAAATTGGTTGAAAAGTTACCATCCAATTATTCAATTTTATTAATTGATTATCCCCTTCAACCTCATCCAACTCCATTAGATTATAATCTTCAATTATGGGATGAATTATTCAATAATTTAAATTTAGAAAATATAATAACAATGGGTGATTCAGCAGGTTGTAATTTAATCCTAGAAACAATTGCAAATTTGCAACAAGATGAAGAATTAGGTTTTAAGTTCCCCAAGATTTGTTTTAAACATGTTTTAATATCTCCATGGATTGATTTATCATTAAATTTACCAGATCCAAGAATAACAAATTTAAATAATGATATCTTGGATCCAATTTGGTCTAGGAGATGGGGTGAAATTTATCATAATAATTCATCAAGTTTAATAAATTTAGAAGAATTTAAATTTAATAAAGATTTAATTCAAAATTCAATTATAATTGTTGGAGAATTAGAAATTTTATATGAAGGTGTTGTAAAATTTTCTGAAAAAAATGGAATTAATTATATTGTGGAAAAACAAGGTATTCATGATCAAATTACAATGGAAAATTTACTTGGTTATAAAATTAATGGTAAAATTTTTAATCAAATTATAGATTTCATTGTGGAGAAATAATTCGATAAACTTCAATTATTAAGCTGTATATATATTGTAATCTAAATGGTGATCACTGTTACATTATTAGATATTTATTAATTTATAAATTTATCATAAAAATTTTATATTAACATGATGTAGGTCTAGGTTTTGTAATCAAATAGTATTATAAAGCCACAGGATAAGCACTTGACTCACGTCGAAATCTTAATTCATCCGTCGAATGTCGATCAATAATTTAATACCTATAAATCTCACTTCTGATATTTCTATATAAAAGTAGGCGTGTATGATTTTCATTAAATCTGGATGCAAATATCATATATACCATTTAATTCCGATAATTTCCGAGATCTAAAAATTACTAAAATTTAAAATTATTCATTACTACATCAAATCTTAATTATTCTGATATATTTTACACATATTCTTAGCCCTTGAATCCCAAGCAATACTCTGATTTACTCAATTAATCTAAATTCGACAAAAAAATTTTGATCAATTCATTTTCATAGAATTTTAAAGTTATCAAAAAATGATGAACATCAACTTTTTTTTTGAAATTTTAAAAAATTTAGAATTTTTGCATCAAAATCACTTAAAATTAGCATCATAATAAACTTAAAGCTTCAAAATATATAACAGCACCTTCCACATCATATTTAAATTAATCCCCAATGTTTAAATCCAATTTACAAATTTCAAATTCGTGCTGCCCTAACCATATTTCAAATAAAATAACTCAATGTCTCTGAGAGTAGAAAAAGG
>NW_011887449.1:0-32998 GCF_000313485.1 Hansenula ciferrii | reverse complement strand
AATTAAAATCTTTAAAATTCAAAAATGCTTTAAATCACTTGATAATAGATTCATTAGAGAGAGAAAAGATCAAATATAAGACATTCTCTAAAAGTTCTCTCTATAGTGTTAATAATTTAATTTAAATTTAATTTATCTTATCTTGATTACTCAGCACTCACATAAGCGAAGATAAGCTTTCGTCTATATACCAATTTTAAAGCATGTCATATAAGCAACCGTTAATCTTTATTTTTAACTCATTTGACATTTCCTAAATGACAGGCTTAGCGATGTACTATATTGCTTGTTAAGATATACTCAAGTTACTTGCCAAGAAGCTTAATTGGACTACATTTAATGGTTCTTTACAACTAATTATAGATTATAATATTATAAATAACGTATAGCGTATAGCTATGTTAATAAAATGGTGTCCAACCTAAATAAATAACTCCCAAATTTTTATAATCTGTAGCTTCTTGTATCAATTCTTCAACACTTGCTTCAACACTTAACCCATTTGCATTTAATTTAGTTTCAACGCCTTTAACAGCTCTTGCAGCATCGGATCCATCTCCTTCAACATTAAATTTTGATGAAACACTACTATGATTTTCAATCTCTTGTAATCTTTTTTTCCTAATTGGTGATATAGCCCATGAATAAAGTGGATCATATTTTAAAACATTTAATATACCAATAATTTTTTCAACATTTTCTCTTAATACTCTGAAAACATGTTCTGAACTTTTTTTAAAACTACCTTCAACACCAGTAATACCTAATCCATCAACAATATCTCTTGTTAATCTAAATGGAACTAATTCAGGAACTGGTAATAATTTACCTTGATCAAATGCAACTCCAAGATCAATATGAATTGGTTCACCTGTTTCTTTATCAATTAAAATATTATTTAAATGACGATCACCTAATCCTAACATATATCCAACAATTGAATTAGTTGAAATACCTTTTGTATAAATTTGTCTAGATTCATACCATTCATCAATATTTGTAAAAGTATCAATGAAAAATTGTCTAAATATTGGTTGTGTCTCTTTACAAATCTTTAAATAAACGTTTAATCTTTCCCTTGTTCCTGATGATTGACAATTTCTCATCATTTCTCTAGCTTCACTAAATGAAATAGAATCTTTGGAGTGTAAAGGTCTTAAAATATCACTTAATGCAATTGAATTAGCAACAAATTCAATCATACCTGCTTGAGGTCCTAATGGAACAACTTTATAAGTTCTCATTTTAAGACTTCTTTTCCTTGTTTCTTTATCATTTTTTAAAATTGTATTAACCTTTTCGAAAACTTGTTCCATAATGGCATCTTGTCTTAAATCATCAGTTGAACCTTTTAATAACATCTTATGTTTACTACCATCAGATAATTGTAATCTCATAATTTTAGGTAAACTAATACCAGATGAAGATATTTGTAATATAGGTGAAATATTAACAATCTTTGGAACATTTTCATATTCACCACTAGGATTAATTGATAATTGATTTGCTGTTGGTAATGGGATATTTAAATCTCTTAATTGATTAATCCAAAAATCACCAACTTTTAAATTATCCAATTTCATTTGTTTCACACCACTATTTGGTACTTTTTCAGTAGCTAAAGTTAATGCATTTGAACTCACTGATTGTACTGGATCAAGAATATCTTTATGAAATGAACTATTTTTGGAACTTAAAGTTTTCCATAAGTTATCAGCAGCTGCACTTCTTGAATGAATTGTTGAATCTGTTCGAGATATTTGATATAATTTATGAACTCTTAAATTCATAATAAAATAAAGTGAATGATAAGGATGTTTGAAACAAATATTAATTAATAAATTTTGTAAATTTGTTTGAAAGCTAGTTTTTTCATCTGCTAAACGTGAAACTAATTGATTCAACCAAGATATAAACTTATGACATGGAAGTTTATTGATCCATTTACTGAAAATATTGTTGATATTATCA
This sequence comes from Hansenula ciferrii, assembly GCF_000313485.1. Taxonomy (NCBI): domain Eukaryota; kingdom Fungi; phylum Ascomycota; class Saccharomycetes; order Phaffomycetales; family Wickerhamomycetaceae; genus Hansenula; species Hansenula ciferrii. Next base: position 31,027 of record NW_011887449.1, on the reverse strand, counting down.
GCATCAAAATATTCTAACCAAAGTGCACAAATTTTATCAATATCTTCATCATCATAAGAATCATCAATATAAATTGCATTCAAGAAAAACTCTAATGCTTTTTCAATACAAACAATTCTATTATTAAATAAAGTATTATATGAATCTTTATCTGATTCGTATTGTAATTGCATTCTTTGGAAATATCTTTTAGCATTCTTTTTTTCATCAGCAGGTGTTGATTTATTTTGAATAATAATTTTCAATTCTTGAAGCTCAGCATGTTTTTCTTTCAATAATTTTTCCTGTCTTTGAACTTCTTCTTCAGCACCAGGAAGAGTTGTTTGTTTATAACAAAAATAACCTAATATATGATAAACTTTTGATTTATCCTTTACTGAAGTGACATCCTCTATACCACGTAAGGCATCATTAACGTATGTTTGCATTATATTTTCAAATTTTTCTTGTCTTGATTCTGAAGTCCATTTAACTAGATAAGCATTTAAAACAGATCCAAAAACATCAAGACCATTTATCAATACATTGTTTGGTTTGGATATATCATTCTTTAAATTATCTTTCAACATCTCAATTGATATGGCAGTCTCACCTTGATCCCACAATGTACAAGCAGTTTCAAAAGATGAAACTTTAGACAAATATTTGTTTATATTCAAATTAGTTTCTGATCTCACAATTTTATCTAAAAGCATTGATGAGTTTGTAGACCTTTGAATTTCATTATTAGATCTTGAAAGTGATGTATATCTTTGAATTTCTAGAGCTTGAAATAAAACATTATCTGTAGAGCTGCAATTGACTTTACCTTCTCCATATGAAATCCTTCTGGATAAAAGTAAATTCTCAATATCAGCAAATGAAGCTTGTTTAAACCAGCCATCTTTGATAGTAGAAAACTCTTCACTAGATTCAATGAGATCTGAATTATCGAGTGATTGAATCAATTCAATATTATATAATGAGGCTAATGTTTTTGTGACATTGACTTCCTTATTGTCTTGTGATTTTAAAAGTTTTCTCACAGATTCTTCGAAAAAGGACTTTTCATAATTCTTAGATTCATGAACACCTTTGAGACAGCAATATATGAATTCATCTTCAGATTTTGGGGATTCAGAAGCTGGTAAATTCCATTGACCAAGCTTCCAGCTCCATTCATAACTCCTTTTCAAACGCTCTTGAGGATCCAGTTGATCATTAAGCATATCAGATACACCCAAAAGACTATTTTTAACTAATGAGTTTAATACCATCTCCTTCGAAGAATATAAATCAAAGTTTGTATAATCCCGTAATGTTATAGAGGAGTCCAAATTTGCACTGCTGAAAACAACATTTCTCCAATTATTTTTACTCTCTCTATTCATAGATGCCATTGCATAGGTTAAAGATGGTTGAATTGGAAGTCCATGAAATAAATCCTTGTCATTTAATTGATTATAAATAGATTCCAAAGATTTTGAATCGTCAACCCAGGAAAAATGTGATTTATTTGTTGGATCACTGTAAAACGCCTCGAAGGTTAAAAGTGCAAATTTTGGCATATTCATACTAGAAGCAAGTTGATAAATGACTTGTGAGTCTAAATGACCTAATACATTTCTGAATTGTTTGATATCTTCCTTACCAATGTTCATGAAATATATAAGCTTCAAGACCAATCTAGCCTTCTCCTTCACAAGTTTTGAATTTTCAGAGAAATTCATGGTATTATTTATCAATTTTATTAACAATTTTTCCTCTGTAGATCTACCTTGTCTTAAATAAAATAATAATACATCACAAAATATGGACTCTGATATGGATGGAAACTGAAACAAATATGTGGAAAATGATTTGTAGAGAAATGAATTTTCATTCAAATAACTGAGAACAGATAATATAATGTCACGGCACCATATCGATGTTGCTTTATCAGATAAGCTAGAAACAGAAGCAAGTTCAGACCAGGGATAAACCGTGATAGGATCTGAATGAATAGAGCTGAAAATAAACCAGTCAAGAGGAACCAATAATTTCACCAAGTCTTTCAAATGCGAATCAAACTTCATGATACTAGAAGCTTCCAAATTCCCTCGATTATACTCATAAAGTCCCATACCAAGATAGTCATCAATGAGAACGAGCTCTTTGACATTTGATATATCAGTTCTTCTGCGAATGAGAGCATCAGTAAGAGATTCCAAGTTTGATGTTTTTTGCTCAAGATGATCCTCAAAACTTTTAGAAAGCTCATTATTAGATGAGTTAAGTTCATCACCAGTCAATGTATAATGTCTTCCTAAATACCTCGCTCTAAAGTGATCAAAAGTAACGCTGAACAAGAGCTGAGATTCTTTTAGGAGTTTTGAGACAGCAGAATCAGTCTTTAATTTGTAGAAAAACTCATTTAAATGCGGTACCTGACTGAAAAGTAAATCCAATGATTGTAACACAAGGTCCTGGGAGCTTGAATTCAAATGTTTAGCAGCAAATCTGAGAATTCCATGAATTGAGACGTAATTAGACCGTGACAGCGTTTGTCTAGAAGCTGGATCAGTTTCTAAAAGAAGAGTTTCTTCAAGGGCGGTAATATTTGTGGTCAACAAATGTATCATTGGTATAAAAAGACTTTTCCAAACCCCTTCAAATTTCGAGGTTGAGTAAATATCCATTATCTTGCATTCAACAGGATAACTCATTCTTCCGAATTCTTGTTTATATTTTGACAATTGAAGGACAATCTTCAAAACTAATTCACAATAGCGGTCGTTCTGATGTTCAACTTCATCAATAATGGTCAAAAGAAAGACAATGATTTCAGAGGCATCATCATGCGTAATATCATCCACCAAAAGGGACGATACATGATCCAATACCAGAAATAGTATGTGCTCATTTTTTAAGTTATCAAAACCAAGAATAAATATAAGTCTCAGCTTTCGTAGCACAAGTAGTTTCTCTTTAGAATCTGAAATAGTTGGAAGGACTTCTAGAGTACCTTTGATGAGAAATCCGACAGTAGCAATGCTCCAAAATTTGGTAGAGGCCTGATCTGTTATTTGATTTATCTCATGAATGACAGCAGACATGGGGATTTTGATATTCACCAACGAAAATAGATCAGGAGGACTTCCCACAAATAGAAGCTTCAAAAGTTCATGGTCTTTGATTTCGGGTGCATACTTCATAAAATCAGAGATTCTTGAATAGTCACATAAATCCAAAAAGTTGCGTACCAAAAGTATTCTTTGATGATCTATCAAGCTTGAATCATAAATTTGACCAATTAAACTGAAAATTTCACCTTTTCTACCGCCTTTGATGAAAGAAAGTGGAATTGAATATGATAGAGTATCAAGCAGAAGTTCAGATTCATCAATTTCGCCACCTAACACTTTGTTATTCACTATAATGTTTGTATTTGTTTTTCTGCTAGAGATAAGCAACGCGTAAATAACATTAGCTCGCTTCTCAATAAATTCACCAAATGTATCAAAACCTAGTAACCTGTATGGAAAAGTATCAATTTCCTTGTCATTATCAAGCCAAACCTTCATTATTTCAAATATGACTAGCTTATTTGAGTTGATTGAATCGGCTACTGGAAGAATAGCAGCTTCAACATATGGTTTGAAATGAAGATAACCATAGTTTAACAATAACTTGGATAATCCATGAATAAAAATTGCATATGATATAGTAAATAATTCTCTGAGACAAAATGAAAACGTAGCAGCTAAATCATCTAGTGTTTGAGGATTGACAAATCCTTTATTAAGATCTTCAAAACAACGTATCTGATCATTAAAAGGTAGCGTTACCAAGAATGACTTGAGATCAGAGCAAAGTCTGATTTTATTAAGATTAGTAGATCTTTGAAACATATTGATACCAGCCTCTTGAGTGCTTAAATCTGATTCATGTGAAAGCTTAACAAATATAGACTTTGTGAAATAATATGAAGACATTTCTTCTGTAATCAAACCCTTTTCTGCTAAAGCAACTATCCACTGGAACATATCTGAATAATCGGATGCCCAATCTTCATTTATTCGTTGGAGCCAGGGTTTGGTAAAGGCAATGAATAGTCTTGAAGCTAAAACGATAGTGATTGGAGATCTTTCATATTTGTATGAAGAAAGCAGCTTATTACCAAGCAGTCTCAACAATCTGCTAATTGACAAAGCTTGGATTTTTGTGGTTTCAACTTTATCTAAATACTCAAGCAAAGTGAAAAATGCACTTGAAAAAACTTCAGGATCAACATCCTCTAGGTACCTAATAGCCTGATCAATAGTAGTATTCACATTTTTTGTATTAGAAAACCTAGAATAAACTGAAATGATGAACTCTAATAGCCTTTGTTCATTGGTTTTATAGCTAACGACATCAAAATATGTTTTACTGACCTGTGATTCAAATTCATCGCTTTCCTTTCTGATGTCACCAAAGTCATCAAATTCATTCATAACCATCGGAACGTCAGCACTTGACCTGTTGAGCTTTGAATTTTCATTCGCCTTTTTGAAATCTGAAACTAGTTCTTGTATATCAAAACAACTAAAAATGAATTCCCCAGATTCGTTTAAAGGTTTGCATTCACGCAATTGAAACAATGCTTCACTAATATATGCAAAATTTTCAGAATCAAGGTTTTCAATATACCTTCTAATGTCATATTTCAACCTCTCCGTAGAGCTTTCAAGATGCATATTTCTCTGAATAACTTGAAATATGAAGTAGGAGTCTTTCACCAGCTTGAACAACCGAGTAATATCCCCTTGAGAGTCATACAGTTCCATAGTGTATAGCAGCTTATCAACAATTTGTGATAGTCCTTCATGATCAGCTTCAACTTTGCAAATGTTGAAATTTGGTTTAACTCCTATATTCAAAACTGGTTTATCAAGACACAAAATATAACCAGCTAAATCAGACCTTGACAGCCACCTTAAATTGAAATTATAAAATTGATTTTCATAAATAATTTCTGTATCCTGACATGAGAATTCCAGACCAGCTAACCAGGAAACAAATTCAGGAAAATTGGCAGCACTAGAAACCAATTCATAATCCCACTTGGATATTAGCCAGTCAATAATTCTATCCCCTGCAAACTTATTCCCTGACCTATATTCTTTCCCCAACTGCGAGAACAAAACCCAAAATTTTAAAGAATTGTTGGTAATTATAACAGGCCCGTTAAGTTCAGAAAATTCAAACATAGCTTGGATTTGAAGCTTCAAAGAAGAGTCAGTTGGAACATAACCAGGAGTGCTTAGTATGTAAATTATTGTTTGTGAGGAAATATTCACTAAAGATCTATCTTTGAGCATTTGTAGATTGATTCTCAATAGCTGAGATAATTGGTTGGTAGTTAATTTCCACCCATATTTTAGTAGGGTACCAACAAGAAGTGAAGCATACCCAGATACCTCAGGCTTATCATGGAATGCAATTATTTCATCAATTTTGAAATATCTAAAGTCCAATTCATGATTATGGATGTAGAAGATCATCACTTGGAATCCCAAATACTGTAACCGAACGTCACCAGAATGAATGAAATGGTTCAAAAGTTCTAAAGGTCCAGATGAGCGCTCTATAACATTCGAAAAAGATTGAACATCTAGCTTTCTTTTTTTATTTGGAGCTTCAATCATCAACCTTTGCGGTTTATGAAGATGATATAAAACAGAGATCAAATTTGTTAATGAGAGTACAACAAGCCACGATTTAAAGTTTCCATTTTGGGTCAACCTAATACCATCAAATTTAAACCAAGTGTTCTTTACTTGGGATTCATTTGTAAAATCGATATCACTTAAAGATAGCGAATCCGAAGGACTTCTGATTATCAATTGAATCCATTGATCTAACCAATATGTTAAATCATCCCTGATACCATCATCATCAGTCATGTCTCCTTGTGAATCTTCAACATCAATCATTTTGGGTAAATTTTCAAGGATGAAGTCACTTGAAACCAATCCGAAGACAAGTAACTGATCTTTAAGAGACTCATAATTTGTACTAATCATTGAACCTGCAACTTTGACAACAGTTCTTACAAGTTTCACACTATACCGTATCTTACTAGTACTCATTTGTATTATCAAATGATTTGTTATTTCTAGTATTGATGATGTTAATGAATTTTCTTTCTTCATAAGATTGAAGTATTTTACTAAAAATTCTGTAAGGTCGTACCCTAAATCTTCGATAACCATCTGGGGATGAACCACCATTATTTTTAAAGCACCCAAAAGTTCCGACACAAATTTATCAGTCATACTTTTTGACAATTGTTTGTTTAAGATTCTTAATATGTTCTCAAGTAACTTTATCCAATCGTTACTTGATATATGCTCTCTATGCTCATCAGTTGCAATGATAGCATGTATTATTTTAGAAATATTCAAAGCCAACGGCCTTATGATCTCATCATCATGGGTAAACAAGGCTTCTCTTGAGTTATTAAGTGTTTCTTTGACAAGTTTGAATTTCATTTGTTGGACATTTTGCACTATTACTTTTCTCAAAAGATAACTTGATGTTTGTAGTCTGGATTCCACAGCGGTAGTTTGATTCTTCCTATATGTATTCTTTTCGGCCTCTAAAAATCCAAAAAGACTTTGACACAAGTTTGTGAGATCCTTATTATTGAGATTGGAGTTTGAACTGATATATGATTCAAGACCTGATAACCCATCATTTCTGTCTTTTACTTTGCTTGATTCAAGTTTGACTAAAAATTGCGTTAGTATTTTCATGACTTCAATTATCATTGACCCCCTAATTTCCACGAGAAGCACTCACCTAATAGATTGAAGAGGGACTTGCTAGACATAATAACATAGCACAGAAGCTCGAATTTCACTTAGATCAATAATAATCGTTGTTGATGTTTTAACCTTCTCGTACTTTAACAATAGTGAAGAATAATAACTGAGTTTGAAAGTAGTGGCCCTTCACGATTTTTTTTCAATATTCGTTCTACGTAGAATTTTTTATAATTTAAGCACTACAATTTCGATCTTGAAAACCCGTATTTTACATATTCTTGTATTAAACTCTCCCCATGGTAATAGCAGTAATTGACATCATTTATATAACAGAAAAACGTAACAGTAGAAACATCTTAAACAACAACACCAGAGTTTGAGGCAATACGTGGCCATAAATCAGCACATTCTTTACCGACTGGACCAGTGATAGCTGAACCTTTCATTTCACCTTTTGGATTGACAATAACACCAGCATTATCTTCGAAGTATAAGAAAATACCATCTTTTCTTCTCCATGATTTAGCTTGACGGACAACAATAGCTGGCATAACTTTCTTTCTTAATTCTGGTTTACCTTTTTTAACAGTGGCCATAACCATATCACCAACAGCAGCAGCTGGTAATCTGTTTAATCTAGCACCACAACCTTTAACGGCTAAGATATATAAGTTTCTAGCACCACTGTTATCAGCACAGTTGATGACGGCACCGGTTGGTAAACCTAACTATAGTACATTTGTTAGTAAAATATTTTGAAAGATATGAGTTAAATGTGGGTTAAATGAGTGTTCTAATCTTAGTAATTCAATATTGTATGGTATCGAATTCAATCCTAATCTGTTTGTGATGGTATTCTTCAATTTATTATTTTGGTATATTTGAAAATTTCCTTTATATTACTAAATATTTGTGCCAAATCTTAATATTCCAATAATTGTTATCTTCTAGTTCTGATGTGCTCTAATCTCATAGGAACCTTGAAATACTTGATACTACGCTGCTCCACTAAAGTCAATTATATGGACATATTTTCCCTAGTCCTATGTCTTTATTTCAATTTTGATGATTCAAATCTTTAATGATAAATTTCTTTCTTTAATGATACGATAAAACACTCATATATGACCCATTTGAACTCTGCTTCTTTGATATAGACATACTGAAACACGATATTTGTTACCTGAAGCACCACTTGACATTGTTATGTTATATTCTGGTTGTCTATCTCTTCTAACACTAGTTGATGTTGTATGTAGAAAACGCTATATTAATTTTTCACAGACCTTCCCTCGCTCTGCACCAGAATGGGACTTCTCGAAAATGAAAAAAAAAATCTGTGACTGTTGCTCCTAGCCAGAAACTCAGAGGGAAAATTGATTGTTCGCGAACACATACTAGTTAGAAATGGCTCGATCAACACTGCGCTTAACGAAATGAGTGCGAACCTGAAAATTCGATAAGTTGTTGGTGTTTGGGTGTTTGAGCTAAAAAGCCCTTTAAAGATATCATGTGATGAGTGTACATTTAAGCCCTTAACGTGTTGTTTTGGTTTCTTTTATCTGCGAAGATTATGGCAAATAAGTATCACACATATTGGTTACTCTAAAAGTATCATCCAGAAGATAGAATCCAAGAGAAGCACACACACAAAAGAATGCCTAAAAGGTCAAGAGATATAAAGGAACCACTGAGGCAGAACGACTCCCTTGCAAACAAGCGCCAAAGGACTGAAGATAATCACATCGTGGAGCCTGAAGACGACGATGATATACCGTATACACATAATAACTCAAGATCAACAACACCTTTAAGTGACCTGAGTGATATCAGTCAAGATAATGATATACAGATAACTAGGGAAGTGGCATCAGAAACACCAGCTAGAAATCAAACACCAGCAACTGCTCCAATTGAAGTACAGTCTCAACCATCTTTTAATCAAAATACCCCAGCACCTCAGGATGTGATAGATGTCGATGATGATGACGACTTACAAGAGTATTACATTATATCAGACGACGATGATGATTCAAAAGATAAAGATAAAGATACACAACAGAAAACTGTGGAGGAACAACTAAGAGAAGCTTCACGTAATGAGAATTCAACTTTGAAGGATGCACATTGTGCAGTTTGTTTTGATAGTCCAGAGAACACTTATATATTACCTTGTGGTCATATATATTGTGGTGATTGTGTTTTCAAAGCTTTGAGCTCTACAAAACAAAGTAATAAAGCTGGTGGTCCATGCAGTCTTTGTCGCTCGTTTACCCCTTATAAAAGGGCAACTTTAGGTATATTCAAAAAGAAGAAAAAGGTGCTGATTTAGTACGAGTTTTTGCTATTTGTGTGCATTTTTATGAATTTATGGAACAATCTGGGTTTGGGTTTTGAGATTAAACATTGGGGTGGTTTTTAGCACGCCCTGTATAGAATTTAATGATTTTGGTTAATAGGTAATATAAATTTGAAGCTTTTTGTGTCAAAAAGCCGAAGTTGAATATCCCCCGTAAATTAATTATAGCGCCTAAAAATATAGAAACCTTGATACCTTGATATTGAATTAATGATAAGAACTATAGATTGTCAGAATTAAACATTTGCTACGTTATCAAATCCATATATTGTATCCCATTGCTAATACTTTTTTTGCACATATATTGAAGAATACTTCGTTGGTCTTATTATTCCTAACCACTCAACATGAACACAAAGAAATCAATCAAAAGAAACAACAGAGCTAGAAGTCAAACCACAGTCAAAAGGCATGATCATTGGTTATTCGTTAGCTCAAACGATATAAAGAGCGAGGGTTGTTCAGATGATAATCAAGAAGATGAAGACGAAGAAGATTCATACACTTATCTTTACTCAACCAAATCAGATTCAGATTATTCAATAAGTCAAAGCAGAAGTGAGAATAAAAAAACAGTTGGCTCAAAGATTGAAGTCAAAGACAATGTTCATGTTGAAGATGAATCACATTTAATTTCAAACCAAAATCAAGATTCTAATGAAAACCCCACAGAGGATGCTTCAACTAGTCCAAGCCCAAAAAGTTATCAATTCATTAATTTGAGTATTGAAAATACAAAATATAATAACAGTTCACCTCGACCACAATCAGACCTTAAGTTTGAGACAGCATATATTAAAAGGGGAAAGTTTAAAGGGTTTCATGATGATAGAAGGTATAGATGTATTTATGGAAATTTTGATGAAACATCTAAGTGTCACAGAGAAGACTGTTATTGTATCAATGCATCAATTTATGAATCACCATTGAGGTTTCTCCAAAGTGCTGATAGCTTCAGTGAAGCTGAATCAATCGATTTTGATGATAACATATTGGTAAGAATGACTCCAGAGCCCTCATCAACAAACTCCTCAATATTCCATAACAAGCAAAGTGCAGGTAAAGCATCTAGAAAAGTATCATTACCATCTTTGAAATTACCAAGCTCATCACCAGGAACACCACAGAATCAATCTAAAAGAAATCCAACTCAACATTCAGATAGAAATTCTAGAGTCTTGTATAAAGTTAAGCAAAAATTTGATCATTCCCATCCTTCTAGTGCTGGTCCTAATACCAATAACAGATATACCCCGGAATCTTCAGAAAAATTATCCAAAAGGGTTAAAATGTATCATTCAGTTAACAATCTTTCTAAAAGATCTTCATTAAAACAACATTGGGCCGGTGATGTTACTCCTTCAATGAAAGATGATCATGATGTTATAACGAGACCCCAAACAGCCAGAACCAATAGCAAGCATAGGTATCTCAAAAGTTTCAGACTGCATAGAGATGTTTCAGTTGTTGATTTACCACAGCATAATCCACGTTCATACACACATCAAACAATTGCAATGATTTGAACCTTGTCAAGCAATTATCAGTCCCAAAAGTTTTTTCTTGAATGTTATTTTCTATTATGGAAGTGTATGATTAATAGACCAACTTTTCAAATCTTCTCTTATATCTGATTCTTTAAGTAGAGCTTGGGTTGTAGTATCACCCTTATAGTCACTGACTTGATGTAGGGGATTTTGAGTTCTATTAGCATCAATATCCAAATCAATCAGATTGATACCTTCTTCGTTTTTAGCCCAGCCATCTCCGCCATTGAATATATCATCAACACTTTCACCAGCAGTAAATTCACCTGGTCTAGGATCCCAAGAAATCTCGAATGTTTTTTCATATAATTTAGCAACAATAGGATCTGAAGTTATAGCCATTGTTGATTTATGGTTTTTATAGTCTGGACTACTCATACCTGATGCACTATTAGCCTTATTATGAGATGGAGCAGCAGAACTTGGTCTAGTTATACTTTCATGGAAAGCAGATGATTCATTGAAAACATTTGAAATACCTTTAAATACATTTGAGTTCTTCATTGAAGGGGCAATGAACTCTGATTTTTCACCTTTGATTAGCTCCATACCAATTTTAACGTTTAATATACAATTTATTTTGGATTGTTGTAACAGATATCTATTCGAAGTAGGTTCTTCGTAATTGACATATTCAGCTAAGTTTATTTCAATTTTACCTAATGTTGTCTTTTGATCAGTGGTGGGTATTAATTTTTCATCCAAGTTTTCTAATTTATCAACTGGTATAAGTGGGCGATGATCCAATTGATTTTGAGGGTTTGGATTCAGTGATGAATTATTATCCTTTGAGTGTGTTCTTTGATGATGGTGATGATGATGTGAATTCTCAGTGTAAACAATTAAAACAAGAATTTTATCTTGCAGTAATTTATTTCTATTTATTCCCAGCTTTACTAATGCTTCATAGTCATATCCCCAATAAGCTCTATGGTCTTTGATATGTACTTTTTGAGTACGCCCTCTGGTTTGTTGTGTTGGCGAGTCTTTAAGATACCATTTGACATAACAAGCCCCTGATACTTTTGGAATGTTTGCTAGTTCTTGAATCCGTAGCGAAAAGAGGAACTTTGGCCTTTTAGAGTGTGATAGAAGTGCCATAATTACACAGCACTTTAATTGTGTGATTTCTAGTCTTTGTTGAAATGAAGTAGTTCTATCATTTGCCTGATAGTGCGGTACGGGATTATTGTTTTGAGTATTTTTTACTGGGCCCGTAATCTCCAATAAATCAATAATTTACAACTTCTACACATGCTAATGCTATTAAAGAACATTTGAAATACGGTGAATCGTGATATTGATCTATCAGATCTTGATAGTATGATAGTAACAAAGTGTTGAAGGAAGCTTTACATCAAAAGGGTACGGACTAAGCAATACAATGTGCATAAAGGTGAATACTATGAATTTTGAGTTATCAATTAAACTTCTCGAGACCATTTGTGCTTTCGAATGAGAGCCAAATTCAACTGCCATACAAGACGTCAGCACGAAAAATATGATTTATGATCCAATTTAAACCTCTCAATGATATATCTATATATAACTGAACAGAAAACCCACTTTTTTCTGCTTAACTCGCATTTTCTGTTCAACAACATCAGATCGTTGGTGACAGGTAATAATGACAGAGAAGTTAGCTGATAACGTGATAAGCATACAGAGATTGAATAAAGGAGCTAGGTATAGAGCTTCTAATCGGGGAGCTGAGGCTGCTACTAGCAGCATTGTTGATGACTATATAGCATCAAGTCTTGATGTTGATCCAGACGATCATAATGAGAAGATTAAAAGCTATGAAATTGATGTGTTGCGGTCATTGGATGATGAGACACTAGATTTGTTTGAGGAGCTAGAAACTGACTATCAGTGGTCGAATGATGCTAATTACTCTAATTCGAAGAAGTCAATTGAGACTTACAAAGGTGAAGATGGATATGTTGATGATAGTTCCATTGGTCAAGGGTATGATCATTCGGAGAATGATACGTTTACTGATTCTATATTCTCCAAGGAAGACGTGGAAACTTTTGGATATGTGCTAGACAGAATAGAGAATTTTGAATGTGACAAAGAGCTAGGGGATGCAGTTGCAGTTGTAGATGATGAATATGAGGAGCTTAGAAGGTTGGAGTTGGAATCCAAAGGTTTATACTCAGATAATCAATTTTACACAGGGAATGGAGAGGGAGCTCTTATAAGCTCAAGTGGATCAGATTCAGATTCTAGCTCTGATGAAAATTCACAACCAAGAAGGGAATTTGATGTTAAACAAAAGTTCAATCTTCTGCGTAATCGACTGGCAAAAGGAATAAATAAGATAGTTAAAGATGATCCGAAGATTGATTTTGATGGACAAGAATGGGCAGCTAATTATGAGGTTTATCGTAATGGTATTTTAAAAGATGGTGAAGAGGTAAAACAATTAGGACAAGAACAAGGAAAAGGACAGACTATTTTTCAAGGGCCTTTTGTCAAAAAAGTCCAATGGGATTTGCTATCAAGAAATAATACCTTAAGACCCATCAATTCAGCTTTAAAAGGACAAAAAGTTAGAGAAACATCAGAACTGAAGACTCTGTTACCATATAGACTTGTCCCATATCCTGAGAAAAAGATCCTTAGACTTGAATCTCGATATGATAAAAAGAAGAAACATAACTCAAAGGTTAGAGACTCGGATAAATTAACGTCAAAAAATGACCCTGAACTTTATACATTTACGGAAGAAATGATGGCGGATAAATCATTTGAAGAGATTTTAGAAATTAGAATAACTATTGCACAATATCACAAAAATTACAATGCCATTACTTTAAGCAGAAGGGGAATTGCTAAGAAACAGGAGATAGGTCTGAGATCTCAAAATGGCAAAAACACTAAACTTCATACAGAACAAAGATTAAGTGATATGAAATTAGAAAATGATGTTGTTGCTCCATATGAATCTACAGAAGGTTGCACTGAGGTAAGTTCAGATTCAAGTGAAGAATCTTCTGAAAACCAAAACCCACAAGAGAATAATGTTCAATCAGGTTTACAAAATCAAGGAAAATCACTAGACAAACGTTATCAATTCTCCAATGACGGATACATATTCCCATTAGAACATCCTCCAGGGCTATATTCATCTAAAAAACAAAGTAAAATACAACAACAAAACCAACAGAGAAGAAGAAAAGCACCACCAAGACACACTCAATTGAGAGTGGTTAACCCTAGTCCAATAGATGTCATTCCTCCAGATGAATGTGGTTACTTCAGGGATCAATCAAAGGATTATAATAGAGTACCTCATAGTCCTTTGCCAAAAGAATTTAAGCAATAGTATAGAGAGTTATCAATACTACGTGATTTTGGAGCTGGTAAAAACTATCAATTATCGTGTAGATTTAGGCTCATATCACTATTGGAGCTTGTTAAAGTCCAATTAGCATGTAGTTAAGGTGTGACGATAGTATTTTTAACATAGCATTTAAGGTTGATGGTGTGTGTACTATGTAGTATGTATGTAGTGTCCGGCTCACAGTTTTTAATTTTTTCGCACTTTGCAATCAATTATCATAGCTTCAAACCTATGATGATATTAGGGAAGTCATTTACAACTATCAAATTACCGAGTGATTGATTACAGAGAGTGCAAGACTCAAATATGAATAGATTATTTGGATCCAAGAGCAATGTACCAAAGCCAACATTAAATGATGCTGTTGGGAATGTGAGTGGCGATGACTCGTGAAGATCCCCCAGTTTTCAAAATACTAACAATATTGATTTAGATTGAAGAAAGAATATCATCATTGGATGTCAAATTGGCCAAAATAAATGCAGAACTACAAACATATCAACAAAAGTTAAGTCGTATGAGAGAAGGTCCAGGTAAAAAGACCATAAAACAACGTGCATTAAATTTGTTGAAGCAACGTCGTCAAATTGAAGCACAAAAACAACAATTAGATTCACAAGTTTGGAATATGACACAAGCTCAAATGACTACTGATAATTTACAAAATACAATGATTACAGTTGATGCTATGAAGACTACAAATAAACAACTTAAGAAAACATATGGTAAAATTGATGTTGATAAAATCGAAGATCTTCAGGATGAGATGCTGGATTTAATAGAGAAGAGTAATGAGCTTCAAGATGCCCTTGCTACAAGTTATGATGTTCCTGATGAAATTAGTGAAGGTGAATTAGATGCAGAATTAGAGGCATTAGGTGATGAAATTGATTATGAACAAGAATTACAAGGTGAGATTGGTTCAGGATTACCAAGTTATTTGAATAATGAAAGTGAAGTTCCACAATTCATTGACGAGCCAGTTGAAGGTGGAAAAGAGAAAGAGGTTGCATCATGAAAAGCTTTTTTGAATAATGGAATGTAAGGCTGGAGAAATATATACCAAATTTATTTTATTGTTGATTTTCATTTTCATTCATGTGGACTCCAGTGAATAATAAGATAAAGAGCTAGTTTAATTTTTCCAGAATTATATATGATTAATTAATAGGACCACAGGCGTTTAAATAAAAGCATTTTTGTAGTTGATCTGGTTGAATTAAAACACTAAAACTCGAAATTAAAGCGGGTGCACGTGACCGCATATTACCGTTTTAGGCGCAGTGCTGAAGCTGTGATTTGATTTGACCCAACAGACCAAAGCACACAATTAGTACGAAATCAATCTGAAAGAAAGATGCACAGCTACAGTAACAACAATTACGACCCACAGACGCAATCGACAGTGAAGAGCGATTACAAAGAATCTTTGGTTATTCTAAGTGAGCTCTGAATGGGAAATTAAGAGAAAATCACCCACAGTTGTATAATCAAGGCTTCACTAAAATTTTTTGATTTCGCTTAACCTCAAATTTTATCTCCAGTCAGGTACACTTTTTGAACATTACATTCCAAAAAGTTCAAAGTGTTCAACAACCTGATCATCTTTGCCAATTACGACATATCGTTAACATTCATAAACAGTCATACCTTTAAGCCGTCTAAGAACAGATTACAACCGATAGATAATCGTACGATTGTTTCTTTTCAACAGGAGATAATATCATCAAAAGACGTTGGAAGTTTCAAATAAATATGCAGATATGAATTACAATAGAAACAGTATAACCAGTCCACCAAGAAGAGTTTTTTCTGATCATCATTACCAAAGAGATTCAATAGTTTCTAGTCCTTCTTTCACCTCAAGTAACTTCAATAATTTCCAAGTTGGGTTAGTCAAAGTTTATCAATCTGATGAAGAGTGTTCAACTGATAGTTTTTCACTCAATTCAAAAAACTTCAATGATGTCAATAATATAGTATCACAAGTTAATAATAATAATCAGGATTTAAATTCAAGTCCAAGCTTGAAACAATCTGCTTCAAATACAACCCCTGCTTTTGATGATAGAGTATTATTCAATAAATGGGATGATATATCAACAACACAACAAGAAAATCTGAAGATACCCGAAAGCGGGATAGAGAGATCACAATATGTATTAGACAAGATTATTGAATCATATCAATCTGAAGAAGGTGCGATCTTCTTAACAAATAATGTCTTTTTAAATAGAAAAATTTATCAACAACCAGAAACTATATTAAATGGATCAGTTAAAATCAATATCATTCAAGAAATTAGTTCTTTACTTAGGAAATTTGGTGGTGATAATAACGATAGTAATAAATTATCTACAGTGGAGCCAACTTTATTATACTATAAAAAATTGATGGATGCCTTTGATGTTTTTCAAACTGAAAGTCAAAATTCAAATTCTTCATTTGATAGTGATACAGTATCTACAAATTCAAGTATAATGACTTCAAAACCTTATAAGACAAGTTCAAGAGAATCATTAAAGAATTCATTAAATAGAACTTCATCTTCCATCCCAATTACCAAGACAAATTCCAATACAATACCAAATAACAATAAAGATTTACCATCTTCACCAGATACTGAGAAGAAAAAGAAGAGAAATTCATTGATTTTGGACAAATTCAGAGGAAAAATTAAAGCTAAACCTAAAAGACATTCATTAAATCCAGATACCCGATTAAATCAAGCTCAATCATCCAATGTTACAAGTCCAACAATCGAAAAAGCAAGAGTTAACCTTCATTCACGTTCCATATCTGTTTCTTCAACAGCATCTTCAAGATCAGTGAAAGATCAAGCCACAATACATGAATACATCAAAGCTATTGAGAACTTACAATTCACATTGAATACTATCAAGAGACAAATATCACAAAATTCAGGTACAGTAGAACAATTCAATTTGGTTGTTAATTTCCTTGGGGAAAACATTGTGAAATTTGTTATGGCAGATATCACTTATTTAGCTATTAGATTCTTGAAGAACTCAGCTAGTGAGTTTGTATAGAAAACAAAATTAATTTAATGATTGTTATGTGTAATTTTAGAAACTAGGCATAGAGATGGCTGGAGATTATGTCAGATTTGTAGATTTTGAAATTTTTGTTTACGAGAAGCACAATTTGTTGAAATTAGCAAAAAATATAAACAAGAGCTGTTTAAAGTTTTGGAAAATATTCAGGTACATGTTTTCCATTGAACAATCGTTATCTTGATAAGTTTGGTGCTCAATTATTATCGATAAATCAGTCTATTCATCACCAAGAATCATATCATTGTTCATCAAAAACTGCTTATTCACCCCGGCTCACGGATTTACCATTATACTTTATTATTCATCATCTACTAGAAAAGCTTATCAACATCAGACAATTTAGATCTAAACATCAGTTCTCATGTGTCCAAGATGGTTTCTGCATGTGAAGTAAAGATCGAAGCTCAAGAACTCAGACCATCAAACATCTTCACAAGTCTTGATACGATAAGAGGGAAAGTTTATGTTAACGTCAGATCAGAGATCTCACTAAGTTGTATCCAAATAAAACTTGAAGGTATTTCACAATCAATAATAAGAGAAAAACACTTGGTTAAAAGAAAGGAAAAGGAAATTGCAAAATTAGAAAGTCATAGACTGCTATATGAAACCAGAACGATATTCCCACCAAAAAACGTTAGACAAGTTAGTTCGGCTAAAGAGTTTACACTGACACCAGGTGAATATGAATATGATTTTGAATTCAAACTCCCCTTAGAATCATCATGTGGTAGTAATAATGCTCCAACGAATGGTATAACTAATAAATTTCAGGTTGTTAGAAGGAATTCAGATCAGTTGAATAGTAATAATTCTGCTCATTTTAGAGGCCCATTACCACCTTCCTTATCAGATCTTGGAGAATTAGGGCAAATCAATTATTTCTTAAAAGTCACAGTTAAAAGAACTTCAATAATCAAGCCTAATATCAGAAAGTTTTCACCATTTAGATTTATACCATTTGATTCATTAGAACATCTTAATAGTTCAAGTCGAGAATTAAACTTTATAAGGAAAGAGCAAGTTTTCAAAGATAAAATACCAGAAATCATAGCAATAATAGATAAACCTCAGAGGCCTTATAGCGGACAAGGCTATCAGACACCACCATCACCACAGAGGAGATCTTCAAGTTTCTTAAAAACCTTATTTTTTGGAAGTTCAGATGATATTAGTCAATCTTCAACATCTATCCCACAACCACCACCAACACCACCGAAGAATGAACCACCTACAATAACTGCATATGATGTTCCTTTTTTCTTTGAAGCAAGATTTAATGGATTGTTTCAAACAGTGGGGAAATCACCAACTTATAAGCTATATGTTCTTTCAAAGGCAAACCCCAAAAAATATATTGGTATGAATGGTGAAAGTTCAGGATTGGGTGCAGTTTATCTTAAAAATTTAAAAATTGAATTATTCATAGTGACAAATGTTGTATCACAGGAATTCAAAAGACAAGATTATAAAGTGATTACATTATGCCAATTATCCGTCAGTGGAAAATTAGACTTAGCATATGCAAGAAAATCTAAAGCTATCAATGAACAAACAGGATCTGCATTACATGAGCTAGAGATTCCAACATCACTATATTCAAATGCGGTTATTCCATATTCTTTAGTACCAAATTTCAAGACTTGTAATATGGAAAGAAAATATAAACTAAAGATAACTGCAGGGTTTGCGGAAACCAAAGATTCTAAAAAGATTAAAGAAGTTTCTATTGACACTTGGATTGATTTGATTGGTGGTATTCCTCCTCCAATGGCAAGTGAAAGTATACCAGCAAGAGCTAATTTACCAACTTATGCTGATGCTACAGGATATCGTTGATTATGTGGTTTGAGATGAACATGATCTATACACTTGGGTCCAGTTGAAATTTTAGAAACTACTGAGAGAAAAATAAGAGAGTTGAAGCTGCTACTCATTCGGTAGACATGATATATTTGATCTGCTAGTGTTAGCATGTCATTATTTTCAATAACGGAACAATAGACTTCGGACCGCAGATCTCGTGAATGATAGAGAATAAAAACTCAAAACCAATATATTTAAATGCTAGAAGAATCCTATGCTTTGGAGTTCGGACTTTCAAAATCTATTGTTGTTGGTCATTTTTCACTCTGAACTAATCATAATATGGGATCAAAATCAGTTAACATTACAATACAGCTGAACAATACAAATGGGTACAAGTATAAACCATTAGACATCATTCGTGGCAGAGTTTTTTTGAGGGTTTACAAAGAGATCAATATTAAAGACGTCATAGTCAACTTCTATGGTACTTCTAGGTCACAATTTTATGTGATTGAGAGAAGAAGGAATATGGATACTGGGGAAATGGAAGACGAAAGAATTTGCAAGACCGAAACTCATACAGTTGCTTATGATGGATGTATCATTTTCCCACCTCCAAACGTTAGGAGTGTTAGTAATAATAAAGCTTTTACATTAACACCAGGTGAATATGTTTATGATTTTGCTTTTAAAATTCCTTTGAGAAACAGATGTGGAACTGGGAAACGTACTAGGGGTCATGGTGACACAAGGTTACCTCCTTCAATGGGAATTACAGGTGTTGGTAGTATCAATTATAGAGTCCAAGTTACCATCAGAAGAGCTTCACGGTTCAGATCAAATATTGAAGAATATAAATATCCAAATATAACCTGTTTTGATCCAATTGAGGATATAATATCATATGCACAGCCATTCTCTTTGAGAAAATCCGTTGTGCTTTCAAACCAAATACACAAGAGAATTGCATTGACTGAGAAACCAACAGGTCCAGAATCTTATGAAATACCAATGAGAAAATCAACCCGTAAGAAGTCATCCCATTTCATCAAATCATTATTTGGAAGCAAAGAACCACCACCAAAATTTGCTCAAGAATATGACGTGCCATTTGTTTTTGAAGTTGAATGTTCAAGTCCGATATTGAGAATTAATCAAGCCGCACCAGACTTGAAAATATTTCTTAAATCTAAATATGGACCTAATACATATAGGGGAATTGATAATCAAACATCTGGATTGGGTCATTTTATACTGGAAGAGTTTGGAATATATTTGATTGGTACTTATAGTGTAATTGCTGAAGACAGATCAATACAAAAGAGAATATCATATAGATTAACCTTTAAAGGAAATCTTTCAATGAATTTAGATTTGGCAGATCTGGAACCAAACCCATTATATGGAACTGCAGAAGACTCAAATCCTTTTCAATTAGAATTCCCAAGATTCCTTTATGAAAACGCAACTGTGCCTAAAGGCATAAAACCCACATTTGATACATGTAACATCAAGGTGGACTACAAGTTAAACATACGGGCTAGATTTTTAGAAGAACAAAAGGGTTGGTATAGTAAATCAGTCGAATTGTTCAAACCAGTCAGTGTCATAACTGGTGTTCCAGCTCCACAAGAATATATTGAAATGAAACAGATACCTCCTCATTTGGCACAACAGGTGTTAGAAACTTACCCACCAGAAGCTTTTAGACGACCAGATGATTTCACTCCATTATACGATGATACTACAGCTGCACCTGCTAGCTTGAATGTTGAAGAGACTGAATCAGTTAAACAAGATGAAAAGCAAAAACTTGATGAACATTATTCTCAAGCTCAAGAGCCTGAAGAAAGCCTACCAACTTATGGATCAGCTACCAAAGAACATCAAAGATAATAGATAGAGTCCATTAGAGCCTGTCTAGATATATTAACTCACAAACAGCTTAGTCTGTCAACATTATTGATTTCAACTATATATTTTGTAGTCTTTTAATAATAAACGAATTTGCAGAGGTTAAAAGTTCCTATGGACATACAGTACTTAACATTGATCTGATTTGAGGCTCTGATTGATGTAAAACCGAAACCAGAACTGATATATATCAATATTTGCAATTATAAGACGTCTTAAAGTTGTTTCAAAACCTTCGAGATCAATGTATAGCTAGCTCTTTTCTTGTGTCGATATAATTATAAAAAATTACAAATGTTGAGAGAGTAATAATAGGGGGGTTGAAGCTGCCAATAATAGTGAATGATATATAATTCTGCCAGTAATATAAAGTGTTAACATTACCAAACTCAAATCCATCGTTTTCTAGGTTATAGTCGACGGAAAACTGTACTTATTATCAACCTAGTAGTTCCTGGCAGTTACTTCGTTTATCCACATTCATATAGGCCTAACTAGTGACAGAAAATGGCACGCGGTTCACACCACATGGATCTCGTAAATTTGTTTATAATTAAGCGAGAACAATAAAAACTGAAAGCTAGCCAACATATATTTAAATACTAGAAGAATTTCTTACTTTAGAAATTGAATTTTAGTTCCTCATTTTTTGCTTTAAACTAATCATAATATGGAATCAAAATCAATTAACGTTACAGTACAGTTGAACAACACAAATGGGACGTACACGTACAAACCGTTAGACGTCATTCGCGGTAGAGTTTGTTTAAAAGTTCACAAAGAGATCAATGTTCAAGAAGTCACAGTCAAATTTGATGGTATTTCAATTTCACAAGTTTATGTTACCGAGAAAAGATACAATCCCAAAACAAAGAAAATTGAAACAAGGACTTATATCAGAAAGGATTCTCATATATTTGCTCATGATGGATGCGTCATTTTCCCACCTCCAAACGTTAGGAATGTTAGTAATAATAAGGTGTTTACATTAACACCAGGTGAATATATTTATGATTTTGCTTTCAAACTTCCTTTGAGAAATATATGTGCATATACAGGTACTGGGAGACGTATCGCTGGCCATAGTTACACAATGTTACCTCCTTCAATGGGCATTTCAGATATTGGTAAGATCAATTATCAAGTCAAAGTTAAAGTTAAAAGAGATTCATGGTTCAGGGCAGATCCTCGAATGCGCAAAGGTCTAAATGTAACAAGTTTCGATCCAATCGATGATATAATTCGATTTACTAGCCCATTTGTTTTGCGTGGATCCATTGTGTTTTCAAATAGAATCCATAAAAGAATTGCATTGAGTGAAAAACCAACAGGTCCAGAATCGTATGAGATACCAATTAGAGAATCATCGCTAAAGAAGTCATCCCATTTTATTAAATCATTATTTGGAAATGAGGATCCACCACCAAAATTTGCTCAAGAGTTTGATGTACCATTTGTCTTTGAAGTTAGATGTCCAAGTCAGTTTTTGAAGATTAATCAAGTGCCAGGGTTGAAAATATTTCTTACATCTAAACATGGACCTGAGAGATATAGAGGAATTGATGATCAAGCATCAGGACTAGGTCAGTTAATATTGAAAGATTTTGGAATATATTTGATTGGTACTTATACTGCCACTTCAGGAGTTCATGTAACAACATATCAGAAAACATATAGATTAACCTCAAAAAGAGATCTTCCAATGATGTTAGATTTGGCAAACTTGAAACCAAACCCTATATATGGAACTACATCAAATTCTAATCCGTTCCAATTAGAGCTTCCAATATCACTTTATGGAGATGCAGTCGTCCCTGCTGATATAGAGCCAACGTTTGAAACATGTAACCTCAAAAAAAACTATATGTTAAACATACGGGCGAAATTTAGAGAGGATAAGAAAAGTTGGCATAGCAAAATGGTTGAATTCTTCAGACCAGTCACTGTCTTAACTGGTGTCCCAGCTCCACAGGAATATATTCAAATGAATCATATACCCCATAGGTTGGCGCAACGGGTTTTAAAGACTTATCCACCAGAAGTTTTTAAACAACCAGAAGATTTCACTCCATTATACGATGACACTACAGCTGCTCCTACTAGTTTGAGTATTGAAGAGACTGAATCACTTGAAATGGATGGAAAGCAAAAGCTTACTACAGAAAATTTCTCTCAAGCTCAACAACCCGAAGAAAGCCTACCAACTTATGGATCAGCTACCCAAGATCAGTATAGGGGTAACAGGTAACAGAGAAAATACATTAAATTATGCATAGATATATTTATTCTTGAACTGTTCGTGGTTTGAAGCCATTTCAATTACATATAGTTTGTAAGACCAGATATCTTAAAAAGATTAAAATGCTTCTATTTGTTATAATAGAGTCAGCGATATCGTGTGGTTTCAGTGGAAGTTGCATGTACGTTGGCTTTTGCATTATTAGTTGAAACTGTACTAGTTCATGATCTAGCTATTGACCACTCTTTGGGACCATCACACTATAAATTTCTCTACACATGACTAACAATAAATATTAGAACTCTGCTCAGTGCTTACCCAATCGCTTAAAGTCATGTAATTCAAATTCTGGAAATACTTCAAAGTTCACATAAGCCTTTATATGTGACCGAGAATGGCGCAATAAGACATCCGACCGCAGATCTCGTAAATACTTCAAGAGATTAGATAATACAAATCTGAATGTCAATAACAATATAAATACCGAGGATATTCCAAGACTTCAAGATCTATTGTTGTTTGTCAATTGAGGATCAGGAACTATTATACTATGAGTTCCGGAACAGTTGACATTACAATACAGCTGAACAATACAAATGGATACAAGTATAGACCATTAGATGTTATTCGTGGTAGAGTTTCCTTGAAAGTTCACAAAGAAATTAGTGTTAAAGAAGTCACAGTTAAATTTTCTGGTGTTTCTAGGTCAGAAGTTCAAGTAAACGAAAGCAGACTAACTGCAAATGAGCTTCAGTTTCAAGCCAGAAAGGCCATCAAAACCGAAGCTCATATAGTTGCTTATGATGAGGTCGTCATTTTCCCACCTCCGAATGTTAGAAAGGTTAGTAGTAATAAAGAGTTTACATTAACACCAGGTGATTATGTTTATGATTTTGCTTTCAAGATTCCTTTGAGAAACATATGCTACCTTACAAAGACTGGGGATCGTGCAACGGTTCATGGTCATAAAAAGCTGCCTCCTTCAATGGATATCGATGGTATTGGTAATATTAAGTATCAAATCCGAGTTATAGTCGACAGAGCTTCATGGTCCAAGCCAAACCCTCAAGAATCCAAAAGTCTTCTAGTAACCACTTTTGATCCATTAATTGAAGATATCATTTCAAATACAAAACTTGTTTTTTTGAAAAATTCTATAGAGTTCTCAGATAAAGTTACAGAATCTTACGAAGTACCAGTAAGAGAATCATCTAGTAAAAAGCCATCCCAGTTTATCAAATCATTATTTGGAAACAAAAGACCAGCACGTTCAAGTCTCGCTCGAGAGTACAATGTACCTTTTGGTTTTGAAGCTAGAATATGTTCAAGCCCATTTTTAAGAATTGGTAAATTAGTACCACAGTTAATGATATTTCTTACATCTAAACATGGACCTGAGAGGTATAGAGGAGTTGATAATCAAACATCTGGATTGGGTCAGCTCATACTGGACGATTTTGGAATACATTTGACTGTTACGTATAACCTCATCGCTGAAGGTCGTACAATACAGGAGGCGAGGAGATACAAATTAGTCTATAAGAAAGACTTATCATTAGTGCTAGATTTGGCAAATTTGGAACCAAACCCATTGTTTGGAACTACAGCAAACTCAAATCCTTTTCAATTAGGGATTCCAACGTTCATTTATGAAAATGCAGTTGTGCCTGATGTTATAAATCCAACATTTGATACATGTAACATAAAAGTAGACTATAACTTGAACATATGGGCTAAATTTAGAGAAGAAAAGAAAAGTTGGCACAGTGGGAGAGTTGGATTTTTGACAGTACCAGTCACTGTATTAGCTGGTATCCCATCTCCACAAGAATATATTCAAATGATGAAAATACCTCATCATTTGGCACAACAGGTGTTGGAAACTTATCCACCAGAAGCTTTTAGACAACCAGATGATTTCACTCCATTATATGATGATACTACAGCTGCTCCTATTAGCCTGAATGTCGAGGAGTCAGAGCCAGCTAAACAGGATGAGAAACAAAATCATAGTACAGAAGATGAAATATATTCTTCAACTTGTGAACAATCTGAAGAAATCCTACCAATTTATGAATCAGCAACCAAAGAGCAGCGAGAATAAAATTAATGTTTAAAAAAAATTGGCTAGATAGTTATTTCTATATAATATACAATATAATATACAATATATAGTACTGTTTGGCTATAATATAATATAATCTATATATATCAACATTTATATATATACAAAATATTGCTAGATTAATTACTCTGAAAACAATCGATCCGTACTATTCTTAAAATTATATAGGAGTAGCCTTTCGGCGAGTTTATCCGCGTCACCTAGCTGCTATAGCACTAGGCTGAAGAGTCGCTAGTGCTGCTAATATTCAATTGAGAGATAACGCTTAGCTACGTACAAAGACAATGACCAACACAGGGAAGCTGCTTACCCAATTGCCTAAAGGGTCATGTTAATATAAAGAAATGCTGCACATTAGCCTTTATATGTGACCGAAAATGGCGCAATAAGACATCCGACCGCAGATCTCGTAAATATCTGAGTGATTAGATAATACAAATCTGAAAGTCAACAATAGTATAAATACCGAGGAAATTCCAAGACTTCAAGATCTATTGTTGTTTGTCAATTTAACATCAGGAACAATCATACTATGGGTTCAGGAACAGTTGATATTGTCATACAGTTGAATAATACAGATGGATACAAATATAAACCATTAGATGTTATTCGTGGACGAGTTAATTTGAAAGTTCACAAAGAGATCAGTGTTAAGGAAGTCACAGTTAAATTCGCTGGTATTTCAAGATCAGAATTTCAAGTAAATGAAAGAAGAAGAACTGCAAATGGGAATACTCAAAACCGAAAAGTCACCAAGACAGAATTTCATACTGTTGCTTATGATGAAGGAATCATTTTCCCACCTCCAAATGTGAGGAATGTTAGTAATAGTAAAGAGTTTACATTAACACCGGGTGAATATGTTTATGATTTTGCTTTTAAAATTCCATTGAGGAACGTATGTTACCTCACAAATACTGGAGGGCGAGGTGTTACTCATGGTGATACAAGGTTACCTCCTTCAATGGGTATTACAGGTATTGGTAATATCAATTATCAGGTCCGAGTTACAGTAAAGAGAGCTTCATGGTTCAAATCAAATCCTCAAGAACACAAGAATCCAATGGTGACAAGTTTTGATCCAATTGATGATATAATTTCACATACACATCCATTCTTCTTGAGAAATTCCATTGTTTTTTCAGATAAAATACACAAGAGAATTGCGTTAACTGAGAAACCAACAGGTCCAGAATCTTATGAAATACCAATTAAAGAATCAGCTCGTAAAAAATCATCCCATTTTATTAAATCATTATTTGGAAACAAAGGACCACCACCAAAATTTGCTCAAGAATATGATGTACCGTTTGTATTTGAAGTTAGATGTTCAACCCCGTTTTTGAGAATCGGCAGAGTACCCCAATTAAAAATATTTCTTACATCCAAACATGGACCTGAGAGATATAGAGGTATTGACAATCAAACATCTGGATTGGGTCAGTTTATACTGGAAGATTTTGGAATATATTTGATTGGTACATATAGTGTCATTGCTGAAGGTCGTTCAGTACAGGAGCAGAGAATATATAGATTAAATCACAAAAGAGATCTTTCAATGGAGTTAGATTTGGCAAATTTAGAACCAAACCCACTACACGGAACCACTGCAGATTCAAATCCTTTTCAATTGGAGCTCCCATTCTCCCTTTATGGAGATGCAGTTGTGCTTGATGTTGTGAAACCAACATTCGATACATGTAATATCAAAGTTGATTATAAGTTAAACATATGGGCTAAATTTTTAGAAGAAAAGAAGAGTTGGGGTAGTAAAAAACTTGAATTTTTAACACCAGTGACTGTATTAACTGGTGTTCCAGCTCCACAAGAATATATTCAAATGATGCAGATACCTCCTCAGTTGGCACAACAGGTATTAGAAACTTACCCACCAGAAGCTTTTAGACAGCCAGATGATTTCACTCCATTATATGATGATACTACAGCTGCTCCTATTAGCCTGAATGTTGAAGAGCCAGAACCAGCTAAACAAAATGAAAAACAAAATCTTACTGAACAATATTCTCCAGCTCAACATCCAGAACCAGCTAAACAGAATGAGAAACAAAAGCTTGCTGAACATTATTCTCAAGCTCAAAACGCAGAAGAAATCTTACCAACTTATGGATCAGCTACCAAAGAGCAGTAAAAATAATCGAAAAAGTACATCAGATTTTGCTTAGATACATTTATTCACAATTTGCTTACTCTGAAAATAATCCTTAGTTCAGCTAGGTGTTTTGTAGTCTTTTCGTAGAGATATGATTGCACAGAGACCAAAGATTCTGAAATATATAGCTAATTTGATTGACTGAATTAACTGATTCAACTCGAGGAGATTCGATCCTTCCCCAATTGTAAGTGAGTGTACACTGTATACCTCTAAAAGCTAATTTACCTGCTTATGCTGATGCTACAAGATTTCAAGAGATTTTCAAACTATATCAAAAAAATAATTCAGTTAGAATTATGCATGATTAATATGAACCAAAATTAATTATCATTTTTTATGTACTCAGATACTATATAGAAACTTAAAGTTATCACATATCGATGTAACACTATATACTATCAGAAGGTACTGATCGGATTGATATGATGAATTTAGTAGTATATAACTTGTTGCCGAGGTTATCCGTCAACTAATTACGTGACCAGGCTGTTGCTAGTGCTACTAATATTCCATTGAATAGAGATATCAGTTAATGCTTAGGGAGTACATATACCCTGGTCCCTGACCATCGTAAGCAAACTGGTTGCTCAATCGTTATCAAAAGTTAGAAGTCATGTTACATATACTAATTAAGAAATGCTGCATATAAGTACTCCGACATCCAACTGCATATCTCGTAAATTTTCAGCAGATTAGATAATACAAATCTAAAAGTCAATATTAATATAAAATATAAATATCTAGGAATGACCCAGATTTCAAGATCCACTATAGCTGACCAGTTCAAGATCTGAAATATTCATACTATGGGTTCAGGAACAGCTGATATCATACTAGAATTGAACAATACAAATGATTACAAGTATAAACCTTTAGACGTCATTCGAGGTAGAGTTTCCTTGAAAGTTCACAAAGAAATCAGAGTCAAGGATATCACAGTTAAATTTGCTGGTATTTCTAAGTCAAAAGTTCAAGTAAATGAGAAAAGAGCTACAAATGGTAATACTAAAAATAGAAAAGTCACCAAGTCAGAATCTCATACAGTTGCTTATGATGAATGTACCATTTTCCCACCTCCAAATGTTCGAAAGGTTAGTAATAATAAAGAGTTTACTTTAACACCAGGTGAATATGTTTATGATTTTGCTTTTAAAATTCCTTTGGTAAACATCTGTGCATATACAGCTGGCACAGGGGAACGTGGTATTGGTCACAGTAACACAATTTTACCCCCTTCAACGTTCATTGAAGGTATTGCTGATATCGATTATGAAGTCCGAGTTACAGTTAGAAGAGCTTCATGGCTCAAGTTAAATCTTCAAGAATACCAAAGAACATGGGTAACCAATTTTGATCCAATTATTGAAGAAATAATTCCAGATAAACGCCCATTTGTCTTGAAGAATTCCATTGTGTTTTCAGATAAAATACACAAGAGAATTGCATTGACTGAGAAACCAACAGGTCCAAAATCTTATGAAATACCAGTTAAAGAATCACCTCATAAAACTTCTTCCAGTTTTATTAAATCATTGATTGGAATCAAACAATCAAAACCAAGATTTGCTCAAGAGTATGATGTACCTTTTGTTCTTGAAGTCAGATTTTCAAGTCCAATCCTGAAAATCCCTGAACCACCAGATTTAAGAGTTTTTCTTACATCTAGATATGGGCCTGAGAGATATAGAGGAATTGATAATGAAACATCCGGACTGGGTCAGTTCATACTAAATGATTTTGTAATATATTTGATTGGTACTTATAGTGTCACTGCTGAAGGCTGGACAACGCAGGAGGAGAGAGAATATAAATTAATTCACCTGAGAGATGTTTCAATCAAGTTAGATTTGGCAAATTTGGAACCAATACCATTTTATGAAACCAGAGTAGATTTGAATCCATTTCAACTAGAAGTTCCAATATCCCTTTCCTATATGGGACTTGTGCCTACTTTTAATCCAACATTTGAAACATGTAATATCAAATTAGACTATAAGTTAAACATACGGGCTAAATTTAAGGAAGAAAAAAAAAGTTGGCTAAGTAAGGAAGTTGAATTTTTGACACCAGTGACTGTCATAACAGGTGTTCCAGCTCCACAAGAATATATTCAAATCAAACAGATATCTCCCCGATTAGCGAAAAAGGTGTTAAAAACTTATCCACCAGAGGCTTTTAGACAACCAGATGATTTCACTCCATTATATGATGGTACTACAGCTGCTCCTGTTAGTTTGAATGTTGAAGAGACTGAAACACTTCAACAGGACGAAAAGCAAAAACTCACTCATGATAATTATTCTAAAGCTCAACAACCTGAAGAAAGCCTACCAAATTATGGATCAGCTACCAAAGAGAAGCACTAAAGAATTAAATCTTGTTTAGATATGAATTTACGAATTACAGCGTATATGAAAACTATTATTGTTCGATATGACGTAATTGTAAGTAACTTCAAAAATAAAAGTATCATCTCCAGAATCTCCAAATCCAATCGAATTGACTTGCATATCCGATTACCTATTCAAAAATCGACATATGAATGATGATAGTAAGATATAGCTGTTCTTGACCTGTAATGGAATACATAAGATAGTAAACAGCCGATTAATTTGTACTCTCTTTGAATGAATTGATGAGTTATCAATATCATGAGTTCTGAAAATCTAAAACACCCAGCTGAAATAGATATTTCCTTTATGGACCGTACATTATTTGGTTCCAAAGAATACACATACCAAGCTTTAGATACAATAACTGCAAAGATCAATCTAAAAGTTTTCAAAGAGCTTGATGTCAAGGAAGTAGCTGTTACATTTCAAGGAAATTCATATTCAGAAATAGACCCTAAAAGATCTAAACCACCAGAAGGCACAGTGAGTTATAAAGCTAAACCTGGCAACGAAAGAGAACTTCATTCCTTGTTTCTTAAAGAAAGTGTCGTGTTCCCTACACAAGATGTTAAAGAGTCAACTAAAGATCAATCTTTCACCTTGAAACCCGGGGAGTATGAATACATTGTTAAATGTCAAATACCACTATATAATGACTGTTTGAACTTTGAAGATAATCTTAAACATGGTGAACATTTTTTACCACCTTCAATCAGATTAGGTTCAGATGCCTATGTTAACTACAAAACCAGAGTCACTATTAGAAGAACATCAATAACAAACGGTGATATTTATAATTATAAGGAAATTCCATTCACTCTGTTTGATATTTCAAAAACACTAGTAACTCAACCACTTCTTTTAAGTCAATCATCAGTCTTTGAATCAGGTTCTAAATCAAAATTCCTTGAAAGCAAATCAGACAAATCTACAAATAAAAATACAATTCCCTGGTCATTTGAAATCAGAAATCATACAACTTCATTTGATATATCGTTTCCATTAAATCTCAGACTTTTCATAACTTCACCATATGGTACAGAGGCATTTTCTAAAGAAAATTTATGGGGAAAATCTAAGACATTTAAAAGCACACTTTCTGATTTTTCAATAAATTTAATTAAGGTCATTGGAATTAAAGCAAAAGATGAGGGAAGACAATATGAACGTATAATTCCTCTTTATGATAAAAAAAACCTTGGTATTGAAGCAAACTTTTTATTTTTAACACCAAGTCTTGATAAAACCTCACATACAAAACCATCAAAAGGA
>NW_011887448.1:0-33004 GCF_000313485.1 Hansenula ciferrii | reverse complement strand
ATTATAAGATATATATTTAATATTAATTAGTACGCGGGTATAACGATCTCACCAACTATAATATATATAAAAGAATATATATAGCCTTATACATCTTTAGCTAATTAATTTTATTATCATGGGAGTATATAATAATAATATAGTACCGCGGTGATTGTAGTAGCTCGCCAATTAGCTCATTAAGTACAGCTGAAAAGTTATAATATATATATATATATATATTATATAATTAAGTATATATCTTAAGGCCCAGATAAGATATATAGATATATATACTGAAGGACGCCCTGATTTCGTGTAAGTACTATACTTATATATATATTATATATATATCTTTATACTCATGAACGACGAAATTATCTATATATATATTATCACATATATTAATATATTGTAAATTAATAAACGACGTACTCGACTAATATATAATTATAATTTCCTAGTTTGTCTATATAATCAATTGACTATATTTAAAATATTGTGGCGGCCTGTTAAAATTAAATATGCCTTCAGAATTAATATTGTGTCAAGTCGACTCAGTCATTAATTGATGCACCTTCATGACAAATCTATCTTTGTTAATATAATCTATATACAACATGCAATATTTTTATCAATATCATATATTGCAAAACCTAATTAATTAATTTCGCAACTTGCAAGTCGCGCGGGTCTGTGAGTATATACACTTAGACCCAATACTGAGCTGTGAGTTTCATCTTTGCATTACCCAATCAATTTATTCATCCTATCCTGTTTGTCTATGGTGTATATACTAAAGCTCTTGTGGCTCTGTGTGAGGTATGGAAGAGCTCAACGTTCTAAGTGCTCTGTTGATCATTGTTGATGAAGTTGAGCTTAATTTCTTTTTTTACTAGCTGATGAATCAAAACTGGTTATATGCAGAGTCTGTAGGCTAAATGATATCAAGCTAAGCACAACGTTCCATGCATATCATAAGTACTGGTATATCCGAGAACTGAAACCCTGCTTCGGTACATCTCGTTGCAGATCATTAGCTACGTCGAGGCTTTAATTAGTCTTTAGAGCAAAAAGTATAATCAGGATTCAGGATTCAGGAATCAGTATACGTAATTCATCATGAATACTTCGGTAAATTCGTTACTGAAAGAAGCATGACAGGAACCTTCTAAATTTTAAAGTTTTTTCTATTTTCATGGGGTATAATAAACTGTAAACTTGCGTTGAAGATTAAAGCGAGCATTAATGGATACTTACGCCTAGAAATCATAAAGGTCAGCCTCGGTTAATTAATCTTGCTGAATTCTGTGTTTTCATGTTAGGTGTTCAATCGAAATCAACAAAAACATTTACGCTTTAGAGTTTAATACTGCGTATATTATTCTTTTTCACTAAAAAAATCTTCTATCGTAAAGCTCTGATCTTTTTTCGAGTAGTAGACACCTTCTTGTTGAGTCGCTAAATCCTTGTCAACAAGAACTTAAAACTCGGTCTAGCGAAACGTATGTACTATTTATATTTACAGGGGGTAGCTTGTTCAATAATATATTCGAAAATGGGTCTATAATCTTATGAGAATTAAGTCGATCTGATAATATTAGAAGTGATGTGTATAAGACATGAATAGATGCCAAATTTGATACAAAAAGTTGAACGTTTATTGCTTTTCCAACAGCTTAATAAGTCTTTGTAACTTGTAACTTGTAACTGTATTAAAAAAATCGACTCATATGACGTAATTAGATATTGTTAATTTTAGTTATAGTTTTTCCTTTCAACATGGCTTTAGCTAAAGACTATACCTGTCAAACTCTACATTAATA
The DNA here is from genome assembly GCF_000313485.1 of Hansenula ciferrii. NCBI lineage: Eukaryota > Fungi > Ascomycota > Saccharomycetes > Phaffomycetales > Wickerhamomycetaceae > Hansenula > Hansenula ciferrii. Next base: position 31,199 of record NW_011887448.1, on the reverse strand, counting down.
CAACTGAGTTTTTAAATAATAATATCTTGCAAAGAAGCGATTCTGGACTGAATAACAATTGCTTTATTATAAACTATAACGTACTAGAATACATAACTATTTATAAAACAGCTGTAATATACTTAATAAGCTGTTATTCTCGGTTAAATGCATTATTATAAAGCACTAGTCCAACTTTAATTAATTAAGTTAAACTTTACTATTAAACACCTTTGGCTAATATTGTACCAAGTCAGTCGAAAGAATTTTTCAAAACATATATTTGCATATATGGACCATGCTGTTGATAATATTATTATGGGAGGGGTAAAAATTGCTTCTATTGCATAACAATACAAATGCTTTAAATAATATTATATAAATATATTTGGAATGGTCTGATGAACAATAAATATTCAATAACATGCAGCATGCAGCTTGCTATCCGTGATGAGTAGTACGATCAATTTAATATTAATTAAATGCACAATCATATTAGCTGAGAATGAGTGTTAGTATTAGACAACTATTATCATAATTCAATAACATTAATTCAATTCTATATCGCTTTAGCTGTAGATACTCAATACGTACACATCTCATAAACGAATATTACTAATTTTAGAGTTCAATCCTCTAAGCTGACATCAATAGCGTTGCCAAATATATTGATTAATCACCCATGAGCCCTTTTCCTAGATTAATAAAATAGTATGTCTTGCTAATTATAAGTTGTTTAGCTCAGATATCTCTGAGGTAATACATGGCTGTTCTAATTAAATTTTTTTCTCATTACATTATCGGTTATATATCGTAATCTGGTGATAAGACGCCAGCTATATACTTAAATATATTGACACCTTTGGTTGATTCGGGCACGAAAATGACTTGAATTGTTTTAGTTGGAAATAAACCAGTTATTATAAAGTAAATCAATCTTTGAAAATAGCTTTATAATTTTCAAAAAGTCTTCTCCTTTATATGAACACATTTTTAGTGTCATTATCGAAGTTTTAAATTTCATAATTTTTCAACTTTTAAAACTTGTCAATGTCAGATTTTTTTATTTTAATCAAATATTGAATCAGTTCATAATAATTCAAAAAAAATTTTTGCTTCAAATTATATACATAGATAGATAGAAATTCAATAAATTAATATACAGTCAATTTTTCTTCAATTTATTATACCATAGCTTTGATCCAGAGTATTTATAATTATTTTCATTTAAAATGATTACGTAAAATTGGCTAGCTATAACTGATCTAAGGTATATATCTTTAATCGCGAAGGACGACGCATGAGTGTTAATTCACACATAATCAATCAGACCTTTACACTTTGAATACCTCTCGTGAAAAATTTAATAGTACAAGCTATAAATATTTATATATATCGATGAAGATTATACATAGTTGAAGAATTACAAGGCTTACATGATTGGTACGTTTTTATGTCGTATACTATTACATACCGCAATTAGCAATCTATAGAAGATCTAGATTGATGTGCTTCATTAATCGCTCATTTGAGAATCAAGCTGTGATTTAGCATAAAAAGTGAAGTTCCATATTAAAAGAACTTTGTTCTTCTGTAGTATTGCTATAAATGCACTCTCTAGGAATTGTGCAGAAAAGTTTGGAACCAATGAACTGATTTTTATAACGATCACGATACTTATGGGGATTCACCAATTCGGAGATATCAATCACAAATGACAATAAAGATAAGCTGGATGTGTTTAATTCAAATCGAATTATTCAGACACTTTGGGTGTAGTTTTGATAGACTAGAAAGTCACATTGGTAGAGAGTGTATTGCATTTCTTAATTTTCACTTTCCTCTGTTGTTTTCCCCCTGTTATTTTGTGCTGAAATCCTTTGGCTTTTGGCAGCTATTTACAAGCTTTGCCCCGGATTTCGTCTTTTGATTGCTCTTTGTCAAAATTTTAGGAGGGCAAAAAGGATCCAAGTCATCCAACCCTTAAACTACAAATTCTTTCCATCTTTATATTCTTTTTGAACTTTTATATAAACTTTTGAAAGGTTTTAATCTATATTAATTCATATATTATCAGTTTAGAACTACGAAAGAAAGGAATCACAATCACGCAATTCAAATCTTACACTAAATTAGAACTAATTGATTTACTTCATTAATTTTGATTCAAATTCTAATTTTGCCACAAAATTTAACAATTCAAGAAATAAAGAACATTTTAAAAAGCATAACTCAATAAGATAAACATGTCGTAAGTGGAATTTAAGGCCCATTGAAAGTTGGAGATAACAAATGTACTAACAAAGCTATAGATACGCATCAAAAGCTGCCGAATCAGGTCCAACAGGAAGTGAAAAACTACCAACTCCACCACAAGTTAAACAAACTTCAGATCCATCTGGTAGCGTTGAAACAGTTGCAGAAGATGCAAAGAAATCAGCATTAGGTGGGAAAGCTGTAGTTGAAGAAAAAGTTGAAGATTTGAAAAAGGATTTACCAAAATTAGGGGAAGAAGCTAAAAAAGCTGAAAGAGAAGCTGAAAAGAGAGTAAAGAAAGCTTATGAAGATAACAAAGGTCCAGTGTTAAACTTCATCAGAAATGTCAGTGAAAAAGTTACACAAGGTGTTGATTATGTTTTTGGTAAAGCATCTTCAGGGGCTGCCACAGCTCAAGAAGAATTAAAGAATCCAGTTGTTGCTACACAAACCGTTGTTAGTATTGGTGCTATTTCAGCTGCTATTGTTGCTATTCAAGACCGTCAACGTATCTTTAGATTCAAATCTGATAATGAAATCAGTTTATTATTAGCTGCTGTTGCAGGTTTTGCAATCTTAGATGGTTACCTATTCTCTGTCTTTTATCCAAAATATAAAAAGAATTAGGATTCTTCAAGTTAAACTGATGATTTCAACAAACCAAGAAACATATATACTATAGCAAATTTTGTGATTTTTCTTTTTGAATTAATTAGTCTGTTCATTTTCATTATATTCTTTTATTTCTATATATCAATTAAACAATATCAAAGGGCGTACTATCAATCAGGATTTGTCCACCTGTAGGATCACTTATTACCAATTCCTTATTGAAGTTGGTATATTGTTCTTTAGTGTAAAATGAGGAAATTTACATTATTAGTCCTCAAGAGAGAAATACAAATTATAGTAGTTACATACGTACTCTAATGCGAAACTACTCACAAGATAAATATACGATAAGAAACAACAATAGTTGTGAGTCGTGACATCAAACTAGGAGGTTAAGATAATCACGTGCGAGTTCTCAGGGCTACGAGAAACAAGTAAAACTTCCAAACACCAGACCTAAATCTGCCATTTTTCCATGGCTCAAATTAATTTTTCACGAAAATCTAGTGAGGAAGTGAAAAAAATTCAAAATTTATCGTAACCAACCTACAGACTCTGCGAACCCTGGAATCTTTTAAAGAATATATTGTCAAACCGTCGATTGAAAGTTACCTCCATCAACTTTCCACGAACAATCCCGACGATTATAATCAATTATTATTAAAATGTCTGCTCCAGAAGCTCCAAAGAGAGGTGGTTTTGCCCGTAACAACAGAGGCCGTCAAGGTAGAAGAGGTGGTAGAAGAGATGGTGAAGAAAAAGGTTGGGTTCCAGTCACCAAGTTAGGTAGATTAGTGAAAGCTGGTAAAATCTCAACTATTGAAGAAATCTTCTTACATTCTTTACCAGTCAAGGAATTCCAAATCATTGATACTTTATTACCAGAATTAAAAGATGAAGTTATGAAAATTAAACCAGTCCAAAAACAAACCAGAGCCGGTCAAAGAACTAGATTCAAAGCTGTTGTTGTTATTGGTGATTCTAACGGTCATGTTGGTTTAGGTATCAAAACCGCTAAAGAAGTTGCTACTGCTATCAGAGCTGGTATCATCATTGCCAAATTATCAATCATCCCAATCAGAAGAGGTTACTGGGGTTCTAACTTGGGTCAACCACACACTGTCTCAGCTAAAACTACTGGTAAATCTGGTTCAGTTTCAGTTAGATTAATCCCAGCTCCAAGAGGTAAAGGTATTGTTGCTTCTCCAGCTGTTAAAAAATTATTACAATTAGCCGGTGTTGAAGATTGTTATACTTCATCTTCAGGTTCTACCAGAACTTTAGAAAACACTGTTAAAGCTGCTTTCGTTGCTATTGCTAACACTTACGGTTTCTTGACTCCTAACTTATGGAAAGAAGCTGAATTACCAGCTTCTCCATTAGATGTCTACGCTGATGAAGCTGCTGCTGCCAAAAAAGCTTACTAGATTATTTCACTATAATGTATAGTTAATGCGATTTTGTCTCTTTATTAATATAAAATATTATTGTAGATTTCTACGCGTAATTAATTCAAATAACAACAAAAAATATAACTGCAAATCAACTTGCAGATAATCAACGTTCTTAATTTCAATATAATACAGACATAATTAGATACTTTTTTTTATAAAAAATAACCCTTAAAACTTCTAATTAAATAAACATTAAATTCTAAAATCTTAATAACCTTTTCCTTCCACACATAACATGATTATGCTTCTTCTTGAGGTGGAGCTTGTTCTAAAACTTCATCTTCTGGAACTGCAAATTGTCTTTCATCTGTTTTTTCCCATTTCATTGAAGTTGCAGGTGGACCTGATTCTGATTTACCATTTGGATGTTTGAATAAACAATTTGGATTTTTACAACTTGTATCAAAACGACAATTTTCACTAATTGGATGTGAAAAGAAACAATCAATTCTAGTACATTTTTCACCTTCACGACATAAAACTGGAGTACGTGCATGACGGAATTTACAAAAACGATTTGTACAATTCATACCAAATTTACATGCATCTAATGATTTCTCAGCTTGTTGTGGTTTAACTTCTTTAATTTTTGATAATGATGAATGTGCCTTTTGACAATTTAAATCTTCACATTTCAAATTTTGTGGACACCATTCAATTTGAATAACTTTAGCATCTTCATTAGCTGGTGTTGGATGACCAAATGGACATTGTAGATTTGTACATAATATACCAAATTTACATAATGAAATACCGGCTTGAGCTTGTAAATTTTGGGAGAATTGTTGCTTTTGTTGTAATTGTCTTTTTTGTATAAATTCATTTCTTGTTTTTTCTAATTCTGCAATCAGTTCATCATCTTGACCTGGATGTAAGAAACTGCATGTACCTGGAGCATTTGGACAATTTGGAAATTGAAAACATGGTTTAGTAGGATGAGCGTATTTACAATCTTTTGAATATGGACAATGTGGGAATTTATGACAACGAAGTTTCTTGTTTGGTCTTATAGCACCTGGAATACCTGATAATTCCATAGCTTTTTGTAAATTATCAGCATTCTTCAAAGCAAAATTTCTTGGAGCACCAACACCATTTTTAAAACCACGAGCACCGACACCACTTTTATTTGGATATATTCTACCACTAAGACCAGCTGGTTTGGTAGGTATGCTTCTGCCATTTGTTGTATTATCCAATATTAGATCAGTTTCAGAACTTGATAATTGTTCAGTACCAGAACTTTGTGGAGCAGATGAAGCTTCAGCAGAAGCGTCATTTGAGGTACCTGCACCATTAGAACCACCGTTTTGGAAGTCGGACAGAGCCTTGTAGGCATTACCAATAATCACTGGGACACTTGGAGCATCAAATAAAGTTGTAAGTTCACTTGTAGTTTCCTCTAGAGATTTGTTATTGGAAATCAAAATTGTGATATACTCCGAAACTTCTTTGACATCGTCTGTGAAATCTTGAGCTTCTGTGAGCTGTTTTGCAACGAAACTTTTGAGCTCTTCTTGGACCACTTGATCTAAACCTGACATCTTATTCTTTTATAGATTTTTTCTGTATAAATTATCAGTCGTTTGACACTCCGATATTACACTGTTTTGAGTTTTACAAAGCGCATCTTTAACTTTTTTTTGCCTTCAAAGAAATTTTCAATTCCGGTTAGCGCAGCACCGGTGGAGATGAGAAAAGTAAACAATAAATTTAAATTTAAGAAAACACATCAACAAATTCTCTCGTTTGGGAACTTTGTAAAGGGCAGGTTGGCTAGAGTCAAGAAGGTATTGAAAAGAAGGATATTTCCTCAAGAAGAGAGGCTTAAAGAAATATTGAAGTGCTGCTGGACAGTACCTTTGTTATAATATTGTGGTTTTGATTATACTGATTACCCTTGTTTCATTAAGATCAATTGATAAGTTTAACAAAATGGAACCCACAAGCTCACAAGGAGGAGCTTCGAATAGAAATTTGAGACCAGAGGTACCCAAAGAGACAGATAAATTACTCAGTGGTGATAAACAGGTGCGACAATATAGGTCGTTCATGTCAGCGGATAGTGCTGGTGATGTTTCATTTTCAGATCTACTGAATGGGTTACCCCATAGGCTGACAAGACATGGGTCGGTGATATTGGCAGAAACAGGGGAAAGAACTAGAAGGTTTACATTACCAGATCAAGAAACTGATGATTTTGATCCTGATGTCGAAGCCCAACCATTAATCGATAGACCAAGACATAGATCAACCGCTTTAGACTTGGTAACGTCATCGTTTAATGCTACAAAATCATTTTTAATTGAGAATAAATTTGTTATAAAATGTTCAATTGCATATATGCTAGCATCACTGGCTGTTTATAATACAAGATTCTCTCAATTTCTTGGTAAGAGTGATTCAAAACATGTTGTTGCTACAGTGGCTGTTTATTTCCATCCTTCAAGAACATTTGGTTCTATGCATCAAAGTTTAATATTTGTTGTCACATCAATTATTTTCAGTTTTTCGGTCTCATTAATTACTACATTCATTTCAAGTCAATTTCACCATAAGGGATGGGAAGAAGTTGGTTCAATTATCAATTTATTATCTGCTTCTGTTTCATTAGGTATGGTATCTTATATGAAACAAAAAATGAATCACCCAACTTTCAATACTGCATGCTCATTATCAATTCTTTCGATTGTATCTGCAATTGTCAAAGAAGGATCACAAAATGGTGGTAACTTGCCATTAAATAGACTGTTTACAACTTTTAAAATCATCTGTTGTGGTTCGTTACTGACAATTTTAGTATGTTACATTATAATACCAACTTCAGCTACTGCTAAATTGAAAAAGGATTTAAATGATAGCTGCTCATTAATGTCATCATATTTATCAAGAATTGAATCTGCTTTCATTAATCGAAGTGATGGGAATTCCAATGAGATTAATACATTATCTTCCAAGATCAAGAAGAATACAACAACTTTGAATGGATCATTAGAAGAAGCCAAATATGAACTTTATTTAGCTGGTAGAGAACAAGAATATCGTCTCTTTAGTAATTTGGTGAGATCTGCTCAATTGTTAAATAGTCAACTTGGTGGTTTAAAAGGATCAGCTGAAATGCAATGGTCAACATTAGAAGACGATAGGTCAGAGTTAAATTCTTCTGCAAGTTCTGTTAAGACAATAAGTTCTGATTCAGATGGGAATAATTTGCATATGAGCGAATCCACAGCTACATTGGATGAAATGGCAGCTATAAATCCAACTCAATTATTTGATTTATTTATTTACTATTTAGGACCTTCAATAAGATCTTTCTCATATACTATCCGTGGTGTTCTTGATGGTATGCCATTTGAAGATAAAGAAAATTATCCTACAAAAGAAACATATCATTATAGAAAAAGTTTAGAATTAGCAAGAGATTTATTTACAAAAAAATATGAACGTGCTTTAACAAAACTTTATGATCAAAAAATCTTTAAAGTCCACACAACTATTGAAACAAAGATTGATGAAGAGGAAGTTGCAGCTAGTTGTGGTAATTTTGCATCCTTACTTTCACAATATTCAAAAGAATTAGATAATTTTGTTAGATTATTAACAGAATATAGTGAATTATTAGAAGATAATCCAAGATCGTGGAATTGGCTTAAATTTTGGAAACGTCAAGAAGATCGTACTAATTCACTAATGAAGAAAGTTCCAGATTTAAATGCAGCTTTACATAACTTGAACGTAACAATGCAACAACGTACAGATAGAACTGATCAAAGAAATACATATAGTTATAAAATTTGGAAATTTTTCAGTTTTTTCCGTAAAGTTGAAGTTCAATTTGGTATCAGAGTTGGTCTTGGTGCTTTTGTCCTAGGGTCATTAGCTTATTTACCTAAAACAAAAGTACCATTTATGGAATGGAGAGGTGAATGGGCATTAGTTACATATTGTATTATTATGAATAAATCTTTAGGTGGTACTACAATGACTGTCAATTGGAGAATTTTAGGTACTTTTATTGGTGCATTTGGTGCATACCTGATATGGACTTTATCTGATGGTAACGTTATTGCACTATGCTTAACCGGCTGGATTTTGTCATTATTTTGCTTCCATATAATTTTGAATTGGAAAGATAACAATGCATATGGTAGATTTATCTTGTTAACATATAATGTCACAGCTTTATACAGTTTTAATATTACCAGACAAGATGATTTAGAAGATGGTGATACTGATCCAGTTATTCGTGATATTGCTATTCATAGATTTTTCGGTATCATTGCAGGTGTTATTTGGGCGTTGATTATGACTGTTAGTTTCCTACCAATAACTGCTAGAACTAGATTGAAAAGAGGATTATCTTTATTATGGTTGAGATTAGGGGTTATATGGAATATGGATCCATTAGGTGCTCAAGATGATGTTTTAGTTGGACTAGCAGATCAAGGTGGGATTAATCAAGTGATGAGAGAATTAGAACTATTGTTGAAACAAGCACCAAAAGAAACAAGATTAAAAGGTACGTTCAGATTAGATGTTTATAAAAAATTAATGAAATCAACTGAACGAATTATTGATTCTTTTCAAAATATGAATACTATGATTCAAGTTGAAACAAAATTATCTGAAGATGAATTAATTGTCTTGAGTTATACACAACAAGAAAGAGAAGAATTACAAAATAGAATTTTCTTAATTTTTTATATGATTTCTTCTTCAATTACTTTAGGTTTCCCATTACCTGCTAAACCAGCTTCAACTGAACATGCAAAAGATAGAATCATGGTTAAGTTAGGAGAAATAAGAAATAAAAGATTATTATCAAATGAAGATTATGTTCTGTTATATTCATATGTTTTGAATAGTAACGTTATAACAAGGGAATTGGATAAACTTATCCACTTATTAGGAGATTTATACGGGTTGGTTGATAAGGAAACTTTTGAAATATGAAGTTTTTCAAAAACACACGATCTTTATTTTTAGTCATTAATGCATTAATTTTATTTATATGATATATATAATACTGTAATGTTATACCGTAGATAAATAATTGTCAACAAGCCTTATGAATCTTGGATTTGTTATTTTAGAACCAGGTTTAAAATCAACTGGAGATAATGGACTTGGAAGGGTCTTTGTTAGTAAAATTATTTTCCAAAACGTGATAGATTTCAATACTCACTTCTTAACAACATGTTCAACATATAAATTTTCATAAATTTCTTTCAATACATGTTGTAAATGTTGAGTTTTTGGATCACTTATTATACAAAATCTTAAACCTGATGCACTTTCATAAAAATGTGCTCTATATTTGGCAGTTGAATATGAATCAAGTGTATTTTCCTCTTCAAATCCATCTGTTAATTTTCTTGCAATATTTCTCAAAGAGAACAAAGCACCAAATAGCAATTTTGCAGCATCTTCACTATTTTTTGAATTTATTGATCCACTTGGAAGGAAATCATTTGTATGTTGTTGTATAACTTGTGTCCATTCTCTATCATATATACAATTACCTGAATTTCAAATGTTAGTTTATGATCTGAGCCATGTTTTTCTTGTAAATAACATACAATGTCTATCAAATATCCAGAATGAGTATATGGTCATCTTGTTGGTCCTGTTTATGTTTTTGAAATATTCACCACATGAACTAGTTTTGCTCTATATAATGAAAACGCCAAACATAGAAATATCAGAATTTCGCGGAGATCAGTAACAAAAAGTGGTAAACGCCACATCATACAAATTTCGTAACTACATCACATATCTTATAAAGATTTCATTCTATAAAATTAACAAACAATACAAAACTATGAGATTATGGAAACAATATTAAAAGCACAGACAGAGACAGAATATTTCAATGAACCAGTTTTATTTTGATTTGAATGTTTGTGGAAAGTAAGTGGTGAATGATTGTAAAAAAAAAAAACACACGATTAATGATTATTTAAATTGAACATATTACACATGAACTTTTTTCTTAAAATATATTTGATTTCTTCTTTTTTTTGATATATAATGTGATTCTTATTTTAATTTATAATTTGATTTATCGATAAAATTGACAAAATTAGTATATTAATTCATAAATCCAAAAGGTTTAATTCATCACCGTTTGATTGTTTTGGTGGGACAGTTGGTTGTGATTGAGTTTGTTGAGGCTGAGATTGTTGTGCACTGTATGATGGTTTAGCACTTAATGAAGGAGTTGAAGGTTTTCCTGTGTGTGCAGTTGAAGAAGCAGCTTGGAATAATGAACTAAATGCATCGTTCTTTGGTGCTTGAGCTGGACCAGTTGAAATTGAAGTGTTATAGTTTGCTTGTTGAGGTTGTTGAGCTTGTGTATTTGATGTAAATGATGCGAAATCTCCAAATCCATCATTAATTGGAGCAGCTGCAGGTTGTGGTTGACTTTGATATAGATTTGCTAAATTGTTTGTTAAAGATGGCTGTTGTTGTTGTGTAGATTGTTGGACTGTAGAACCTTGGAAATCACCAAAATCATCGTCATCATCATCATTGGCAGGTGCTGAAGAAGCAGCAGTTGAAGTGTTACCATTTGTTTGTTGAGAGCTTGAAGGTGTTGGTTCATCATCAAATGAAAATAAATCAACTTCTTTCTTTGGTGCAGGTTTTGGAACTGGTTTATTCAAACTTGCTTTACGAGCAGCAGCACGAGCACCATAATTTCTTGAAGAATTTCTTTTAACATTTGAAGCTTTTGGAATAATATTTTCATCATATTCTTCAAAATCATTATTTGATCTTGATGCAGCTCTTGTTTCTTCATAACGTTCACCATAAACACCACCATCACCGAAAATTCTACCTTCATAAGTACCAAATTCATCTGCACTAGCACCTGGAATGGTTGAAGCACCACCACCGGCAACACCTAAAAATTTCTTGGAGTTTTCTCTACTTTTCTTTCTTTCAGATCTTAATTGAGAATCATTATTTAATATTTCAACTAAAGTTTTAGCCTTGGTACGAACATTAATACCTTGATCTCTACCTTGAGAATCAATATAATGGAAAGATCTCAGCATTGTGATAAGACTTAAATTTGCTCTTGCATCATCAACAAATCTTTCAGAACCATTTTTGAGTAAATAATCTAATAGTTGTAAAGCTTTATAGATTTGACGCCATTCATTTGAGGCTTTTTCTGTAAATCTTCTAAATATCATACCAATGATTTCTTCTCTTTCTCTATAGTTGTAAGTACCAGCAGCAATTTTTTGCATCAATGTACTTGAAGCACCCCATGGTTCGTTATTTGTAGCTTCTCTAACTTTTGCTTCCATATCCGTGTAGTTGTACACCACATTCTGAGCTTTGCGCACATATGCCTTAACATCATAAAGGGAGATGTTGTTCAAATTCTTCTTTATATCATCCATTGTTGTAGTCTATTCAATGTCGGTGGCTTGTTTCAATGTTCTTTAAACCTTGTTCTATTTGAAATGAATTCTGTTGATGAAAATTCCAAAGCGTAAATCAACTCTTTTCGAAATGTGTTGTCTTTGATTTCTCACGAGGTTGATTTTGAGCTTTTTCAGGAGAAGCCAGGTTTTTTCCTTTTTTCTCGAAGAATCGTGTAGAACGGGTTCGCGGGTGCATTAAGCGCAATTTGAAGCCGATAAAGTACATTACAAAGAGGAAATTCTCAGTTATATCATATTGATATCATATTTATTTAATCTGGTATAGTTTTTATTTACAAATCATGGAGAATGTTGAGTTTAGTTGATTTCACCGGATTCTTCAATGGTGATTTTACCTCTGGTTCTACCACTTTGAGAACCGTAAGCTTCAATGGTTTTAACGGAATCGTAACCTTTGGTAACTTCACCAAAGACAACATGTCTACCATCTAACCATGGGCATGGGACAGTGGTGATGAAAAATTGGGAACCGTTGGTGTTTGGACCAGCATTGGCCATTGATAAAAGACCTGGTTTGGTGTGTTTCTTGACAAAGTTTTCATCTGGGAATTTAGCACCATAGATAGATTTACCACCCATACCGTTACCATGAGTAATATCACCACCTTGTAACATGAATTGTGGAATGACTCTGTGGAAAATTGAACCTTCAAAACCATAACCTTTTTCACCAGTAGCTAAAGCTCTGAAATTTTCAGCAGTTTTTGGAACAACCTATATATTTGTTAGTCTGGGGAACAAACTTCACTTTGATTAATTTCCAATAAGCAACTTACATCATCGTATAATTCAAATTCAATTCTGTCTAATTTTCTACCTATTCCAAAGTTGTTAATAATAAAGAAGCAAAAATTTAAGATCTGGGGCAACAAATCAATTTGAAACCCCCGAGGATGATTAATACTCACCATCAATTGCTGGGGTGAAGAAAACTTTTGATCCGTAAGCAGCAGCAGAGGATGAGAATAAACGGACACCTTGTGGGGCTTTTAAGAAAGTTCTTGATAACATTTTCAATGAAGTTTGTATTTAATTGAATCAATAAAAAGAGGTTGTGAACTATCAAAGTTCATCAAAAAGGTTTTTCAAAGTCATTGGGATTTTACAAGGAGATTGGTACACACAACAAATGCAGGTCGTTTTGGCAGATATATATGTAAAATTTAAAATCAACTTGTTATAAAATTGACTCTTAATCAATGTATTGATAGTCTCACTTACAATAACTTTAGGCTTAATACAGCCTCCAAAATACCAGTAGATAATTTAATTACGAATTTAGCAAATCAAGTACTTATATTATATTATTGAACTAGCTTAAAGCTTAAAGTTCAATCTATCCAACAGTAGCTCTCTCAGTGACTAATATTAGCTTTATAAGATGCTATTTTCAACTTATCTTTCACAATTTTAATCCACTTAACAAATTCTAAAAAGTCACCATCTTTCAACGCTTCATGTAATCCTGGTAAAACATCACCTTGGTAACCATTATCACGATCAGGTGCTAATATAATATGTTTCATCCAAGGTCTATTCTTTAAACCATCTTTGTGCAAAAATGTTCTATCGATTTGCTTAGCTCTATTACCTAGCAATTTGATGTTTATTGCAAGTTGAATCTTTTTATAAATTTTAAACCATGGATAATCAATTGAAATTTGTTTTTGTAATTCAACTTCTGTTTTATCAAATTCTTTGGCAGCTAAATAAAATTCCCCAAGAATGCTTTCTAGTTGTTCAATCAATTCATAAAGTCTATGATGTTTATCTGCTTGTTTATTCAACCAATCTTGTGGGATCTTGGACTTTATTTGGTTAAAAAATTTTGAGATTTGTAATGAATAATGTGCAATCTTATATTCAAAAACTTCATTTTCACTTATTGATAATGCTAAAAATCCAAAATATTTTGCTAAGGTGTTGTGTAATTTAAACTCAGGATCAACAAAATTTTTAATCCAATGATAAGAGTCATAGTTTGAATGAGTATTCAGAGGAGATTGTGATCCGTTATTATTGAAATAAACCATACAACTTGGTATACCCAAATGATGTTGGAAAACTGTAAAATCAGAACCAGCACCTAAAATATCAATAGAATTGTTACTTTGCTCTTTCCAATAATCATGTAGAGTAAAGTCAGAAGCATTGTCAAATGGAATATATTTACTAGATTCAATTAAAAAATGATCCAATAATGGATTTGAATCAACTTGTAATTTATTACCAATAACACCCATATCTAAATTCAAATATGAAATAACATTATTAGATAAATCTCTTTTATGATATTCACCATATTCAGTTGATCCCAACATACCAAATTCTTCACCATCCCATGACGCGACTACTATTGTTCTAAGTGGCTTCCATCCTTTCTTAATCAATTCACCAAATGCCCTTGTGATTTCCAAAAGAATTGCACTACCACTACCAGGATCACCAGCTCCACTTGTTGTCCATGAATCTCTATGATTCCCAATGAATACTTTTTCATTTAATAAACCTGGGATGACATATAATACATTTGTAATTGGTCTAATTTGGTAATCTTGTTCATTATAAAGATTGATCGTGAATTCTGATGGACCAGTTGAATAATCATAATCATCAACATCACCTCTCCACCCAAATTTAGAGCCCAATCCATCAAGTGTCTGTAATATTGGAATCACCTCTTTATAACTTATCGGAACAGAAGGAATACCTGGTATATAAGGACTAGGATCTTCTCTTTTACCTAGTTTAAAACTTGCATATCCTGGTGTTGTTGGATCACCAGGTTGATCTGTAAAATACCCCACGGAACCTCTTTGTATACTTGATGGGTTTCTTGCTCGTCCTTTAGGATAAGCTTCATATCCATTTTTAACAGTTACTTCACCATCATCATATGGATCAGTATAAATCAACACACCTATAGCACCGGCCTTCTCAGCATGTTTAACTTTTAAACCTCTGAATAGCTTATTGTAACGGATAATATGGATCTTGTCTTTAGTATCAACGCCAGCCTTCTTTAGTTGATTATAATCTTCTAAAGAACCATAATTTGCATAGATAAATTTAGCTGTAACATTACCGTTAGCAGAATATGCATGGAATGCTGGAATTACATTTGAATTATTAGCAGCTTTATCCTCTGGGAACTCATCTTCTTGTAATGTTGGTTCATAAATAATATCATCATCTGGGTTTAGTAGTTTTATTCCATTAGCGATATGTTTATTATACCAGACTTGATATTTTTCTTTATATGGTTTAAAACCAAATTCTTTAAACTTATCAAAAGTAAATTGTGTAAGATCATCTCCTTCTCCAGTAAGATGTGGTGAATGTGTATAGTTATAAAGATATTCACCAGCATTATTTTGATCAGCTAATGATTTTAAAAATAGTCTTTGAGTTTCCACTTTTGATAGTTTGGAAAAGTGTATTCTTCTATAATCACGACCCAGTGAAGTTCTGGGGAGAAAGATCAAATTGAATATCACAACAGCTAAAATAGCCCATACTAAGCCAGCAACAAATTTCTGTGTAGTTAACGATGGCCAGTTATCCTTAATGAATTCTTTAACTGATTCTATTGATGTACTGATGGCGCTCACTGCACTAGCGCTTCTAGCTCTATTATATTCTCCACGACGATTTGGACGGTTTGGACTTGAATTGTTGCTAGGAAGCAACGGTTGTAAGTCATCACTCATTATTGAAATTCTTTGTGAACATTTGACCCTCTTTGTGAGTTTTAAAGTTGTTGATATTGGAAAGATTTTGGTGATGTTTATTCGTTTAAATATCAAGTTCAAATTCGGTTTATCTGGAAATGATCAATGTGGCGCGCATCGATTCGTGATTATGTATATCGACAATTTACTACTGTTTATTCTGCAAATTCTACTTTATCTCTAGCATTTATTTACAATATTTCTAATTAGTTGGTTTCTTTACATCGTTATTTTCTAGCTCATCTTCAGCTTTTCTCTTTTGTTGATCGATTTCTTCAGTGGTTTCATCTTGTTTTTTCAATGATTCTGTTATTCTTTTATCACCAGTTACACCATTAACTGGTCTAAAATATGGTTGTGCACGCCAATATGGAATTTGTTTGTAAGCACCACCCCATAATTCTACTGGACCTGTAGTGATTTTATCTAATTCTGCAAAATCTGGCTTTTCGCTAATTTCTTTAACAATTTTTTCCACTTGAATGACAATTTCTTCAACATCATCAAAATTATGTTTTGGTGAAGATTTAGCAATTAATTCTCTTACATCTGTATGAATTGGTAAGAAAGGTCTTAAAATTTTGAAAAAATGTGATTTCATTGCAATTTTTGATGCATTACCTGGGCAATTTTTAACAATTTCATAATATTCTCGTACAAGTTTATCAACTCTTGGAAATTGTTTATCAATATTATCTTCTTCAACGAAAACACCTGGGTTATATAAATTACCTTCTGCACTCATGACTGCATCACATCCAATTTGATTTAAACATCTTGTGATATCTTCAGGATATAAGATATTACCATTTGCAAAAAAAACTGTATCTTTTGGTAAATTATCTCTCAAGTATTTTATTATTTCCCAATCAGCTAAACCAGTTTTTTGACCCTTTTGTTCTCTTAAACGCCCATGAACTGTTAAGAATTGTGCACCTGCATCTAGAACCATTTTAGCATACTCCAAAGTTTTTTCCTTCTCTTCGAAAACTCTTATTTTAGCAGTAACTGGAATATCTAATTCAGTATGTAATTTATTAATTAATTTATGAACCAAATCCCAATGATCCATTAAAAAGGCACCATAGTTCCCCTTTTTAGCAATACCTTGTGGACAACCCAAGTTTAAATCAACAGCATCACATTTACCAACAACATGTTTTGCAGCTTGTAATAAATAATCCGGATCATTTGCACAAAATTGTACAACTAAAGGTCTATCTTTTGATTCATCACCATCCCATTCAGACCACATATCTCTTCTATATTTTTCACTAGTGGCAAACAATTTAGCATGAAACATTGGTGTATAACATAAAGTAGCACCATATCTTCTTGAAAGAATTCTCCATGCTAATTCTGATTGATCAACCATTGGTGCAACAATTCTCTTTGGCTGACCAATGGCATTAAAAAGTTCTCTTCCTTGTAACTTGGTCATGACCGATGTAGTTGATATCTGTGGCTTGACAAACAAGTTTGCTGCTCTTGAATATACAGTGTTAATAAACGACACCTTGAACAAGTTTATTCTAGATCGAGATTTTTTGATTATAATTATATCGAATTTTGACTTTTGTTTGTATTTCTTTTGACAAATCGGTATAATTTTTTTTTATCGCCCGGTTCGGGAAACAAAGACGATGAGCTTCAGGAAGTTTAAAACATAAACTTAGCTACAATGGATGGGAAACTCATATAATAGATTACTAACCGAAACCTCTAAATTGTATAAATAATATATAATAATATAAACATAGTGCTATTCTTTTTGTTTGGCCATGTTGTGTATCTTTATAAGCCAACTATCATAAAATCAAATTAAATGTATGTATAAACAAATGTAAATCAAAAATGTAATTGCAAACAATGTAAATTCGTATAGATCATAATCAAAATCATAAAGAGCTCTTGAAAATCAAATATTATAAAAATGTATAGTATTATCATAATAATAACGAATAAAAAAAAGATGAAAACCAAAAAGAAACAGATTAAAATCTCAAAACACCAAAGAATTGAAAAATCTTATTGCAACAGACTTGAAAACCACAAATAATAAAATACATCATATAATTCTAACCTTTGGCATTATTGGCAGGTGATGAAGGTTGTGATTTGGAAATATGAATGGCTCTTGATTTTAAAGCTTGTGCAAATAATAAAGCAATTGGCCAAATTGGTGCATCTGCTAAGATTCTAACACCCATATATAAACCTCTTGAAGATAATCTTGCATTAGTAATGACATTAATTGTTTCATTAATATCAGTTGATGGATTCATGGCTTTTTTAGCTAATTCATCATCTAAAGATTGAACATCTAATGCACCTTTTGCTTCTAATCTTAAGAATTCTGCATAAGTTTTATTATTGTCATTAAAGATTAAATTATTTTCAATTTTTTTGAAAATTAATTCTGATCTTAACCATAATGTACGTTCAATTGCATTTAAATAAATTGGATTTCCTTGTGGACTATAATTTTGTGCCCATTTTTCAATACTTAATAAAAATTCTGCAATGATTAATAATGATGTGAAAATACAAGTAATGAAAAAAATTGGAGTTCTTATAGATGTCTTTTCTGCATCTTTAACAATTGAAACATAATCAATCCATAAATTGACAATATCTAATGCATAATTTGTTGCATCTTTTAAAGCTTCAGGATCATCATTTAATTCTTTTAATGATTCATTCATACCTTCCCAATCTTTTTTCCAAATTTTTTCAATAATTGGAGTTAAATGAATACATTTTCTAATTTTAGCAAATGATAAAAGTGGTAAAATTAATCTCATTATTGGATCTTTATTATAAATTACTGATAAATTTGAATCTTGTAAATATAAAACACCACCACTTTTAATATATAATGATTCCCAACTTTTAATTAAAGTTTCCAATACAGGTCTTGAATTCATTCTCCATTTTGTTGCTTTTATAACACCATTACAAGCATCAGTTGATTCATTTTTTAAATTTGTTCTTTCACTATAAATTTTTTCATGAATTGACATTAATAAAGATAATAAAGTTTTCATTTGAAATTTTTTATTTAAATGATCATCTTCAATTAAAATAAAATTATTCATACTTAAATAAGCCAAACAATTATTATAAGAATCATTACCATTTGATAATTCAATTAAAGAAAATTTAGAATCAATAACATAATGTTCTTTATTTAAAATTTCAACCCATTCTTGATAATTTGAACATTCCCATAATGATTCTAATTTACAATGAATACCACATTTTAAATCCATTGAATGTAATGAACAATCTAAACCAATTAATGAGGTAAATAAATTTGAAATTAATAATGCAGTATGACAAGTTCTAATTCTTGTTTGTGCCAATATAAAATAATTAAAATTTTGTTCTAAAATAACATTTGAAGAATTTTGTAAATTATCAATAATTGGAGGTGGTGTTATGAAATTTTCCAATGGTAAATTTAATGAAGTTAATTTAATCAATTCAATTAATGAATTCAACATAATTGTCATTGTTTTAGTAATAGATAAATCATTATTGAAAATCCCAATAAATATTGAAAGAACCATACTTTGATAAATCCAAATTGGTATATTTTTATTATTTTTAAATGATTTTTCATGTTCTAAGAATTCATGAATTCTAAATCTTGATATATTAAATAATAACATTGCATGAGTTGAATGGAACCCATAAAGTGCACCAATTGAAGCAATTGATAATAATAATGGATAATTTTCAATTGAACTTTTCAAAGTTTGTAAATGAATAAATGGAAAATATTTATTAAATTCATTCTTGTATAATGTAGTATATTGATTTAATTCATCTAATGAAGGGAATTGAGAATCTTGTAAATTATTTAAATTCATTATAGTTTGACGTAATTCCATTGTAAATAATTGAACTTGTGTATTTTTAATATCTTGATTATTTTCAATTTCCTTCTTGAATAAATCAATTTGTCTTGATCTAAATAATGATGGAATATCATTATTTGTAGAATTTGATAATGGTTGTTGTGGTTGTGGGTTTTGTTGTGGTTGTGATTGAACTGGAATATTAATTGATGAATTTGGTGTATGTTGTTGTGATTGTTGATGAATTTGTTGACCTTGTTGAGAACCTTGATATTGTGGACTCATTCCATTAATAGGACTTGGACCATTAATTTGATTAGTTCCAATTTGTTGATTATTCCCAGAATTTTGAGAATTTGCAGAACCTGAAGGACTAACACTTGGTATAAATCCAATTGAATTAAAATTTTTAGAATTTGATATAAAATTTTGTTCAAATGGTGTATTTATAAATTCTCCTAACCAATCATCTGGATTACTTGAATCTTCATGTATAGAATTTGAAGTATTTGTATTTGATAAAACATTTAATCGTTGATTAATTGATGAACCTGCATCATTTTGATCAGTACCAATTTCATTATTTTGTGAAGGAGATGGTGCTATTGAATTATTAAACAAGTTTAAATTATGACTTTGATGATGATGATGATGATTTCCTGAATTATGATGATGACCATGATGTGAATTTGGAGTATGATGATTTGATTTTGGTATAAATCCAGCACCACCACCAGCACCACCAAGATGTAAATATTCATTCAAGATTGGCATATCTATTAAATTCCCACCAGGGGTGAAACCAAATTGATAAGGTGTACTAACTCTTGAATTGAAACCATTTGAATGATTACCTTGATTTGGACCATTCCCATGACCATTTTGGAAATAATCATTTGGTTGAACATTAGAACCATTAGAACCAATACCACCATGTGAACTTTGAACATTACTTTGTGGATTTGATGATCTTGAATCTAAATGTTCACCATTTGAACCTAAATTTAAATCTAAATCATCAATATCATGTTGTAATCCTAATGCACCTAAATCAAATCCAGACATCAATGCCTTATTTGTCAATTCTTGAGCTGTTAATTGAGGTGTAGCAAAACCAACTTGATGAGGAGCTTCAGGTAATTCATGTTCATTATGGAATGATTCTTGTTGATCAAATTTTGTATATGACATTGCACTTGATGCACTAAAAGAATTATGACGATGTCTTTTTTGAGGAGGTTGTTGATGATGATGATTTTCATTATGATTTTGTTGATGTTTCAAATTTTCAGCATGTTTAAATAATGTTGAATGTTCATCAAAATTTGAATCTATTGAACTTTTACCATGATTAAAACTAAAAGTTTTCAAAGATGGAGGTTGTTGAGTCTCAGAAGTGATTGATTGAGTTGTTGTTGATGATCTTCGTCTTGATTGAGTGGAATTTCTTCTAGTTCTAGCAGGAACAGGATCTTCAGGTATGATTATACCAGATTTTGTTGGTAAACTAACTTCTTTATTACCATAATTTGTAATGATATTTTCATTTTCACCTTTTTTAAAATCTTTTGCATTTGTATCATTTGTATTTAATGAAGTATGTAATTTTTGTTGATGTCTTAAAACTAAATCTCTTCTTGCAAAGCAACGACCACATGCAGCACATTGGAAAGGTTTTTCATTTGTATGAGAACGTTCATGTCTTTTCAAATGTTCTAAACGGGCAAAAGCTCTTGTACAAGTTGTACAAATATGTGGTCTAGGTTTATCAGTTTTGATGATTGCTGATTTCTTAGGAATAGGTTCAAATCCATGGACAGATTGTTGATATTGTTTTGAAGATTTTTTAATTTGTTGTTGTTGATTAGTATTGAATATTGGTGATTGGGAAGCGGAACTCAAATTTTGATCATTTGGGGAGATACTTGATGCTGAAGATGTTGGTGTAGGCATACCTAACATGTGGGTATTGTAGTCTCTAGTTTAAAGCAATGATTTTATATTGAAAACTCTTGTAAGAGTCTTTCTTTCCTTTGGGATAATTTGGTGTTTGTTTTAGGTGTATATAACCTTATAGCTTAATACTTAAGTTAGAATCCAATAACTTGTTGATGAGCAGCGTACGACTAGACAGATGATGATAGTATTGAAGAGCAGCACTTTTGATGAATTTTTGGAACAGTATAAGGTGAATAGCACGAAAAGAAGGACTTTAAAACCAAAGAGATAACGATGTTTTAAAATTTCTGTATTAGAATTGCATTCTTTTTTACTAATTGTTTTTAAAAAAAGTTAAATTTTTTTTTTCTTTTCCGGAGCAGAAAGTAATTAAAAAAAAATTACACCGTGGGCAGAGCACTGGGCAAGCACGTAGGTAGAGCTGGGAGGACTTAGGCAGAGCTAGACAGAACGACAATCAACCCCAGACAGACATCAATGGGTTTACACGGCCAGTGGCAGCCAGCCGTCAGCCTTTCATTTTACACGGAGTGCTACGCAGGAAGTGATCAATTACAAGGGATCATAGAGAGCCGATACCTTATAAGCGTACGTACTACGTAGTTGTTCCTAGTAATGGTCCAAGGTTGACAGTTCTCTAGGGTTTACTTGTTCTGGTTAAATGGAATACGATAATTGGTGGTGATAGGCTATTTTGTTGATGGAGTATGCCCCTCCATGTTTAAAGTTTCAAGACCTTCGATTAACAATAAATAAAGTCAACAACATCAAAAGCTTTAACAATAGTAATACTGGTTATAATACACAGGTCCCTGCTCATATGCTTAATCTGTGTTTCATCACTTTGTCTATTCAATTGTTGCTACGTTTCTGCTTTCTCCAGGTTTTCAGGTCATTGCTTAAATTGATGACTTGACTTTCCCGAATCCGCTAATCTAAAAGAATTGGCTCCTATTGGTTACATTGTATACCCTTAGATTCTACAACAAGTAAACCGAGTCTGGAGTACCTATTGATGGACAACATTGAACAATGTCATGCGTACCGGAGGCCTACTAATACAAACTCATTGTTTAGGTTAAAAGGAATACGTAATGTCTTTACTTGAAGTTCATACGCTGGTAAAACTTGATTTAATTCTCATTTGAAGATCAAATTTTTGGTCATTTGAATACTTTTTAAAATTTCTTGATAAAGACAAGCTTTCCTGAACTTTAAACTGGGAAAATCAATTACGACTTTAAATTTATATACACGTGACTTAAAACGTGACTTGGCTGCCCTCGTATTATTCATTTTTTATGCACTTACAAGGACTTCCAAATATCATATGCCCTAAACAAAAAAATACTATCATCAACACCCAAACACCATCTCAAAATCAACATAAATAAAAATTTTAATCACTCTAATTTTTATACATCTTTACAACCTTTTTTTCCTTTTCTTTACTTTGTCCTAAAGTACCAATCCATCATAATAGACAGTACGTGGTTAAATTTTAAAGGTTTTAATTCAATTCGTGATCATTGATGGAGAGAATAAAATTGTCTCAATAAGAACCCGTTCGGATCGATTTATTCGTTTTGAATAAATTAATGATGAATGGGTGTCAGATGATGCAGATATTCTTTTGTTTTATGTATAGTTTTTTATAGTTTAATTCATTTGATATGAAGTTATGAATTATATTGTAGAATAATCTGTACGGTGATCACACAATCTAACCTATATAAAATACTCAGTGATAGATTGAACATACATGTATGTTGAGTCTTGACCTCTAACCTCAAACTTGAAATAGAGCGGCTCATACATTAGCATATAAATACATCATTATGCTACAATAACAATAACAATCATTCATTATTCATTAATTAATATGCAAATCATATATAGCTCATTATTTGTTACCTTTCTTCAGGACTTTTGTATTGTTTTTTTATAGTTTATCATGCATCTTTATATACCAACTGTTCAATCCTTATTTAACAATTTCAATCATTAAGTAACTTAATATTTTACCAGTTTGAGTATCATGTTACCAACAGTTTAAGTATCATAACGGTTCAATATCATTTGATGTAGCTTTACCACCGCTTAACAAGTTTATTATCAGTTGTTTACTTAAAGGTTTGTTCATTATAGTTGAACTCTTCAAACAACAATTTTATTTTTATTCACATGCCATTAATCACCCATTTATAACCCATTTAAAAACAAAAACACCATCATTTATGCTCTTGATTCTCTTTATCATCATCATCATTTCTTCTATATTCTTCTTCTAATTTTAATCTTTCCAATTTTTTAATTTGTGTAGGTGTTAATTTTTTAGCTTTATTAATTATATTTATTGAAGAATCAATAATTCTTGGTGTTGAATTTGTTAAAGTTGATGAAGTTAACCCATGTGCTATCTTATCTTTTAATTCATCTTCATGTTTATAATACATATAGTTTCTTAATGCCATGTTGTATGTTGTATGTGTATGGATATAAAGGGTATTTGATAACAACGTCTTTTAATCACTTTGGGGTGATATATAAACTCAAGTGACAGAATTAAAGGTATATATACCTTTATATCATTCCCCTTTCGAATTCAAAAATATGTAAGACATGATTTCGGTGCAGTAAAATCCAAGATCAATCATCAGATGTTTAAACAGTTTACGATTTTATCGTACGTTTTATTTCAAATCGATAAATTTTCTTAGTGGCCTTTTACACGCGCATTTTAGAAAAAAAAAGTCAGTTCATTTTTTTCTTTGTAAGACTAAATCTCGGATTTAATGTTTAGGAAATGTAGGCACCGGATATAAAGAAAAAAAAATACATATTCGTTTATTTATTTATTTAAGTAATTCAATCAATATCTAAATCTAACTCATTATTTCCGTTGGTTTTAGAGATCAAGAAATCTAAAGGTGTCATTAAATATTTAGACTTCAGAAAGAATGTATGTCCCAAGTTTTGATTCCCTAATATTCTCAGTTCATCTTCATCAACTTCACTTGTATTATCATCTTCATTATCACTATTTTGAACTTGTTTTTCAAATTGTAATGATCTCTTGCTAATATTACCATAGTTTTTGAAATTAACATAATTAGAAATAACTCTTTTACCTTTAGATTTAGGTCTTGGTGAATTTGTTACCTTTTGGTTATTCAAAACTTGATTGATGGAAATTGTTCTTAAGATTTTTCTTTTAACTAATTTCTCCTTTAATATTGAATTTTGATCTTCATGTGGTTTATTTTTCAATAATTTATTAATATAAGTATATAATTGAATTTTTTCATTCTTTAATGATTTAATTTCAAATTGATATTTCTTAATAACTTTAGATTTTTCATTAATTTGATCATTAATTTCATTTGTCAGATTCATTGATGAATTATCAGTTATATCATATTGTTCATTACTTGTTTCATTGTCATTATTAGTATCATTAAATTCATCTTCATCATCGTCTTCCTCATTAATTATTAAACTGTTTAATTCATCATCAGATGATGAAGCGCCTTCTTCTTCATCACTATCATCATCAAGATTTGTAAATGTATGAATTGGTTCACCTCTTGGTTCAGGTATTGAAGCTTCTAAATCATCTAATTTTTTGAATGTCGTATTTAACTTATGTTGTAATTGTGAAAATTCCATAGATTTTAAATCCAAATCATTCTTGGTAACTTCTAATTCTTGATTAATTTCTAATAATTCATCATTTTTTTGTTTTAACATATGTTCAAATTTTAAATGACCATTTCTCAATTTAAGAATTTTTTCATCATATTGCTTTTCATTTATTTTATAATTATTAATAATATTTTCATAATAACTAACTTCACCACTTAATTTTTTACTTAAACTTTTATTTAAATCTTGTAATTTTTGTAATGATTGTTGTTGACTAAGAATTTGTTTTTCCTTCTTTAATAAATCCAATTCCAGTTTTTCTTGTTCATTTAATGTTGACTGTGATTTCAATACTTCATCTTTATACAATTTTTCCAATCTTTTAACATCTGATTCTAATTGTGATATGATTTGGTTTTGTTGTTGTTGATTGATCTGATCAGGTGCGATAGATTTAGTCTTTTGTGGTGAAATTGTGATTGGGATGTTTTCCTTGTTTCTGTTTTCCGTCAGACTCATGATGATGTGTAATGTTGGTAAAGTAACTAGACCGAAAAGTAACCTAAGCAGCTAATTGACTTAATTTCTATGGATATGTTTCTATATGAAATCTAATTTGTGTTTGTTTTTTTGTATGTTTACTTTTCGTTTATTTTGATTTCAAGATACAAATTCGCGAATCGTTTTTTTGAAAAAAGCAGCCTATAAATTTTAATAGACAAACTGAACAATAAATTAGATTCGTCAGTTTAGTTACTGTCATGTTTTTTAGGATTTTACTCATAGCGATGTTATTGCTGGCAGCGTCTCATGCCATATGGCGTTCTTCTGTGTGTTATATTGTATGGTTTTACAATACCTCCTTCTCAATGGCTTATGGTCTCACAAATTATATGGTTGTTTATAATGAAATATCATGAAGATCAAATTACCAAACTACTTCCAATGCTTCATATCAGCAAAGCTATCAAAGTTGAATGTGGCTGATTTATATACCATATAACAACATTTTGTACATGCTTGAGATGAAGTATAATTTTTTTTAACCAAATTTAATATACATTTCCACACGTATCTACAATAATTCAACTTGTGTTTTGTGGTCATCATCATCATTTATTAATCTTATATATACGAATTTCTGGTGTAGTTTTAGCATACCAGACCGAACTATTTTCCAACTCACCAGGTTTAGTACATTTATCAACAATTTCCCATTTCAATCCGACATTAGTCAATTCTTTTTCAAAAACAACAATGGTTTCTTCATTTCTAATTGTTGCTGCTATAAAAGCATCTTTAACACCTTGCTCAAGACCTGTCCTTATACAATCAACCAAACTTGGAATCACTGATGAATCATATGTAACATCAGCTGCTAATATTGTATCTATCCCCTCTGGAATATGATCTATGCCCCACCATAAAGATTGACACTTAGTTTTGCTTAGATCTAGATTATTCAATTGGAAATTATAACCTAATGATTCAATTAATGTACTATCACCATCTGTAATTACCAAATCTTTCACTTGAAAATTTTCAGATAAGATGGTATATAAACTTACTAGTCCAGTCCCTGTACCTAATTCTAAAATTGATTTCCCAGATAATATATTCTTATAATTTTGAGACAAAAAATTATTTGATAAATATAAAGCAGCTTCCCAAGTTCTTAATCCTGTTGTACCACCTCCACTGATGACTCTTGGTGTTTCTTTGATCTTGATTTTGGTATCTCCAACTTTATAGGTAATGATATCAGGATGTGTTACATCCATTGGTTTGGCATGTATCAACTCAGCAAACAATTCATAGAATTCATCTTGATCTATATCAGTTTTAAATAATTTGTTAAGGAAATTCTTAATATAGTATGGGTTTTCTTGAGAAATTTCCGTGATTTTATTCAACAACAAATCTGAATCGATGTTCTCTGGAATCACCACTTCATTAATAGGAACCCTTTGGAACAGATTATTGATTAAACGATCCATTGATGCTGTCCTTTCAAGTTGTTCTCGCTTGATCAACTTTTCGTTTCAAGTGCGATCCAATTTTCAAATTTTCATTTGGTGGTAGAGCGAAATTAAATTACTGGTGATGAACATATTTAGAGTCAAAGTTTTCAAAACATCTACGAAGAATATTCAAATTGGTACTGGATAACGTCAGTCAGGCTTTAGCTTCATTCAAAGTATGGTCCCACACTAATCTTTGGATTTGAACTACATGGAAAATGAGTTTTTTGAAAGAGAACATTGATACCAACATTAAGAGCGCATTGATTTTGGACAGAAAACAATTGAGGATGGATTAAGAGTTAGTTGATGAGGTAAATAATCTGGTACTATAAAATGATGCGTTGACCCTTTAATATTTTGAGTTGTTCATCAACCTTTCAGTTCTTATATTATCACCAAATAGCTAAAGTTAGAACGCCAAATAATGATTGATATGTATCCCTTGCCCGCAAGTTTTGAAGAAGCTTTACCTATCGAGATTCAAGCCTTGATTCTTTATTGTTTAAAACCAGAAGACCTTTACAGGTTGGTTGAAGCTTTCCCAAGTATTGTTCCTCTTTTCATTGATAGATTTAAGGTTATTACAAATGATCCAACTAATCCACGTTATCGAAGTGTTCCAAATGTTATTGATGCGTCAAAAATGATTCGTCATTCCAATGATGTACCATTGAGTAAATCTAGAGGTGTAACAATTGTGGAATGTCACGATGTTACTGAAGATTATTTTTGTGAAGATTTTATACATCTTATTTATGCTATCAGTTCGAAAAAACGTAATAAAAATCTTCCCTCTGATGATAAATTGAATCTCAAAATCACAATTCACGGTATAAATTATGATGAGTCATGTCTTGAGAATTCAATCAATAGATTTTTAGATCTTACAAACGATAAAACGGTGACTTATCTTAATGTTCCAGATGTTGAGTACATTGCTGATTTGGAGGATACTGATTGGGATCCAGATTGTGTTGAACCTTTCAAAAGCTTAGAAAGAGCCAATATCAACACTGTTTATGATTTTCCAAGTCACATATTTCCAAAATTAGAGTGTTTGGAGTTAAATCTTGTTGATGATGATCTTGTGATGAGAAATGAAGATAAGTTTCCTGAATCTGTGAGTTTCAATTATGGTATGAATAAATTTACTTTAAAATCATGGATGTGTTCAAAAATTCAAAATTTACGTATTCGTTGCCCTGAAAATGTTAGAGGTGTTTTAGAACTTAAAGACTTGAATTTTCCAAATTTGAAAGTCCTTGAAATTTATCATAAGAATGATGGTCATGGTGATCGTGCAATTCATAATGTTTCGTTAACTAATATTAATGCTCCACAATTACAATGGTTTCAATTTGATTCACCCTTAACTGATCTTATACTTGACAATTTCCAAGCAAATGATTTGGAAGAAATTACATTACATTCACGTACCTTAACTACGAACCCAGAAACTCCAACACGATTCCCAAAATTAAAAAAATACAACATGAATTAATAGATTATTAACGTTTTTATATAATATTCTTTATATACTCAAGGACCACGGTTTTATTAAGCTCCAAGTATATTCTCACTGCACAAAGATGCAGATTTCATAGTTTATATTAATCATCTTCGCAAATAGATAACATATTCTGTATATTTTGAAACTTGTATCACTTTTGTAGAACCATAAAATATAAATTTCGATCGTAA
Organism: Hansenula ciferrii; assembly: GCF_000313485.1. Lineage (NCBI taxonomy): Eukaryota > Fungi > Ascomycota > Saccharomycetes > Phaffomycetales > Wickerhamomycetaceae > Hansenula > Hansenula ciferrii. The sequence continues at coordinate 2,512 of NW_011887448.1, read as the reverse complement.
AAGTATGTGCTCTTTACCCTTTGTAAATTAAATTAAGAGTGGTTAAGAGCACGGTTCTTTGAACGGATATATGCTTTTTTGAGTTGTTTATTCCTAAATATCTCTACAAACCATCTAGAAACTCGTCATAATGAGCTTTTCTGTTGTTCAACGTTCACTATGTGATCAGGCTGCGCTCATATTGTGAGAACTTTATTTGCTAATATACCGCACATGCTCGATTCAATGAGATCATATTCTAAGGGCGGACAGCTAATATTACATGAGCTTCAGACATCAGCTTGAAACATCTCAATTCTAAGTGCGCATATTTATGAGAGTGAATTTGAACAAACATATATAAAGAATTTCATTGTACATTTCAAACTCACATAGATACAAATCAGCAGTTTATTTCAGACATACTAAGCCTTTTGTGGCGACAATTAAAGAATAATTACAATTTACAATCAAAAAAACTGATATCAATAAAACTGATATCCAAAAAATTTATCAAAATTTACATAGATGTACCCAATTGAACATCTACCCATTGAGCTACATCAGAACATTTTAGACCAACTACACCCTAAAGAATTATCAAAGATTATGAAAGTTTTCAAGAGGTGGCGACCCACATTTTATCATAATTACATCGTTATTTCAAATAGAGAAGAAGACTCTGATTTTGCAAGCTGTCGAAATTTAACAGATTTGCCCGATCCTGACTACTATACTTATCTTGAGGAGATGGTATCAATTAACACTAAGTTGAAAACATTTAATGGTATCGTGATTTTGGAGTATGAAGGAGATAGTTTATGTGGTATCCAAGTCATTGTAAGAATAATTCAACAAGCTTGGATGGAAGCACATTTAGAGAATTTGAAGTTTATGGTTTCAATTTATCAGTTTAAAGGTTCTCGTTCGGACGATTTTCTGGGAATCGTTTCTGCACTTTACAATTTGACTAGTGGAAAGAGAGCCCCAATAATTTATCTAAATATGGGACAACTTAAAAGCTGGGCATTAACAAATACTAGATACAATTTAAGTGCTTTACAACCATTCATTAATGTTAAGCATGTCTATCTCCATAAATCAGATTGTACATTGAAAGGTAAAATGTTTCCAAGATTGGATACGGTTAAAGTTATACGGCCAACCACATTTGAAATTGACGAATTACAAGCATCACCTTATCTGATCTATCTTTGTGGAATACCGAAACCTATTACATTAAATTCATCTATTTCTGAACACTTGGAAGAGTTAACTATAACTTGTGAATCAGCAAATTATGGGAGGACTACTTTATTGAATTGTGAATTTCCAAAATTGCGGACACTTACGATAAAGGCAAATTCAAACTTTGTTGACCCATTATCATGTGTGATTTCTAACGTCAAAGCACCAGTGCTAAGATCGTTTCTTGTCCATGAAGCTCATGCTATAGATCTTTATATTGAAGAGTTTGATGCACCAAAATTACTAGAATTAGACATTACTACTCGTTCTTTGACAATTAAAGGTGACAACCCATATTACTTCCCAAGTCTCAATTCGTTCAGTCTTGAAATTTTTGATTTTGAAGATAACAGAGGAATCACTGGGTCTTTGAATATTGGACCAAATATTGGTTATTCATTTTTAGAAAATTGTGAGAATGGTGAAATATTTCGTAATGCGCGTCATATCTTGGGAGGGTTGAATATGAAACGAATCAATTCACTTTACATTGAAGTTGCTTCAGGTTTAGATACACATTTATGTTCAAACATCAAATTTCCTTGTTTAAGCATGTTGACACTAGGTTTAACGGGTAATGGAGAAGTTGAGTTACCGACGTTGGAAGTGCCATACCTATACCATTTTAAAGTCACAGGGCTCAAGCCTGTTGCAACAAATTTGAATGTTTTATTGAACAAATACAAATCCGTTAGAAGACTTGAAATTTGCTCATTAAGTAATAACATCACTCTTGAAAATATTTGTCTTCCTAAATTAGAGAGATTGAGGATTGAGATTCCAAGCAGGAAGGATTTCAGTATGTTGGATTGTCAATTTAACAATATTGATACACTAATTGTTCAGGAAAAGAAAAATACACTTTCAGATTTTGATGACTTCGATGATGAATTCAATTTAAAGGGTACAGGAGTCAACTTCAGCGGAACGTGTATCGAGTCATTGACCTCACTTTCATTAGTAGGATTCTTTGTCTTTGATATACCCAAAATTAATCCAGATATAGCACCAAAATTGAGATTTTTAGAAGTTGATGGAGTCTCACATTCAAGTCATAAGTCTACTGGAACAATCTGGAGTAATAGATTCACTGAGGCTATCTTGAATTCTCATTAGATATCTTCTTAGCGAAAATTAAGTCCTGGGAACGACAGTAAATTATGATCTGTATTTATACATTTAAAATCTATTTATTTATCAACGACATCATTCAACGCGTAGCATATGGTACTTACTCTCCGAGTAAATCCGAAATGAAGAAGATTGTATATAATGGCGTGAATGA
>NW_011887447.1:0-15567 GCF_000313485.1 Hansenula ciferrii | reverse complement strand
GCGTCTCAGCTTTATCATTGATACCTTATATTGTATTGGGAAGATGTTTTATCTCAAATTTGGTTAAATAAAGCATACTATTCCATTCAAAGAGTTGGAACTTGGTGGTGTACCGTTAACTTATCGTAGTTGATGGTATACTGCACTTACCATACCGCTAACAACCTTTAGTTAGCGGTATGGACCTCGTACCCCGTCCCGGAAACTACTACGAGTTAACGGACTAATCGAGTTAACGGAGTACAACATATATTATTATATGAAGCTGGCCAAATTATCATTATTAAATCTTATTTAATTCAGGTATATTCAAATCTATTATTATCACTACTAGTAGTACTGCAAATACTATCATATCTATCACTATATATCAATCTTAAATCCTTGTTTTTATCAGTGGCAATGGTTTCTTTCGATCGTATCTTGTAATTTCCCCATATCATCGTAGAGTGCCCTTAACAACCTTGATCTTATTGTTTACAAAACAAAGTAATTAAACAAATGAAATTAAAGAACATTAACAATCACAATAACATTTTTTTGAATTTTTTCATTACTCAAATCATCACTAAACTTGGGATATTATCATCATTGCAATTTGCCGCTGCATCTTAAATATTAAATATGTCAAAAAGAAACTATACATCAACTCCATTACAAGATATTAATCACACTTCATCATCTGATTCTATTGTTTCACCAAGCTCAAAAAGACAAAGAACTGGTAACGATGCTACAAATAACACATTTAAACCATCCAAAGAAGACATTGAATGGGTTAAATCAATAACATCAAGATTCGATTCGTCGTCATCGTTAGAAATTCCCTTTTCAACATTTTTAAATTATGAAGAAGATGAAGTTGGAAAAAAAGAAGGAAAAAAGGACCAATCTAAGGATGATGAAGAAGGTGAAGGTGAAAAGCAAGATAAACAAGTGAAAGTTGTTTATGAAACAGGTGATGATGAAGATTCACAAGAAAATCCACAAGGTAATTATGAAGATATTCCAAAGGAAAATTTACTAGATAATGAAAAAGGTTATGAAAAAGATAATGAAGATGATGATGATGATAAAGATGATTATGATGATGATGATGATGATGATGATGATTTACAAGGTTTTTATAAATGGAGCGTTAATGATTCAAGAAAAGATAACGATGAAAATAATAAAGAAGAAGATGATGATGATGAAGAAGATGATGATGATTTACAAGGTTTTTATAAATGGAGCGTTAATGATTCAAGAAAAGATAATGATGAAAATAATAAAGAAGAAGATGATGATGATGAAGAAGAAGATGATGATGATGATGAAGAAGATGATGATGATTTACAAGGTTTTTATAAATGGAGCGTTAATGATTCAAGAAAAGATAATGATGAAAATAATAAAGAAGAAGAAGAAGAAGATGATGATGATGATGATGATTTACAAGGTTTTAACAAATGGAGTGTTAATTCAATGTTTGCTAAATTTAAACAAATTACAAAAGATCAATTTCTTTCAAAAAAATGATTCTTAAAGTTATTTCATTAATTAAATATAAATCATATCCAATGCACTAGTGTTCTTGTCAAGGATTTATTAAAATTATCTTTACTAATATATATATATAGCTATTTATAAATGAATAATTTGTTATATTTCAAAAATTCTTACATCATGGTCGATATCTTACAATCTTGAAAAAATGTATAATTTTTTTACTAATTATCTCCTCTGAATTTTGAAATATTGATGCACAGTATTGTACTCTTGGATGTCTATTGAATTAATGATGCCCCCAATTTATGAATATCTCTAAGACCCAGGTAAAACAATAAGATCCATAGCCATGAGTACTTCTATCATTTATCTTGAATTTCTATTATTTGATAATACGTGTGACAAAAACCCAAGCTTTTAATCACTTTCAAAAACCATCAACAAAAACAGCACTTGATAATAGGGTACATGTACCAGCTTTAAACAGCAACAGTTAATTTTTCCATATAACGGTTCTTGTTTTTTATGTTTAATTCAGGAGTTGTGATGATTAAAGCCCAATACCATTAATTTTTGGTTCTTAATGCATGTGATTTATGGTAATTGTGACGGACTTCTGTGATTTGGAATAACGGATTGTTGTTGTTGCTGTTGAGGCAAAAGTGGTTGTTGTTGTTGTTGTGATTTGGGTTTATTCTTCATTGACCAAAAATACATGATCTTCACCATAAGCAGCAGTAGATTGGAAATTCTTGTGAAGTTGAATCCAGTTTAAAATTAGAATTACCTTGAGTACTTGCTGTATTTGAAGACAAAACATCTAATTTTTTGATGATAACAAATGGTTCAATATTGAGTGACTGAAATTTTTAAACTCTTGTACAATATTTTTGAATCAAAGTTATAATAAAGCTTCTCCAACATATGAATAAATGCTCAATATTCAAGAATTTGGGAATTTAAAAACTTTAGATTTGTTCAATAATTTCAAAAACAAATGGAGCTACCCAAATGTAAGTTTTTAACATCTTTTTCTTCCATAAGTGAATCTTTCAAAACGATACTCATTAATTGTCAATACAATTCTATCAGTGATTGAACAACTGATTTAATTCTTTGAAGGACCAAATAAGTGACAAACAGAATCCAATTATTGTAAGTTTAAAAAGAAATTTTCATCAGTAAGATTGTCAACCAACATTAATAGAAATCTTTGAGAAAGTACAACAGTACTTGCCTTCAGTAAAATTTGAAATGTTCAACAGCTTTGATTGATACTTTTAAATGTTTAAAACTTTTTGAGATCATCTAATTGGAACCGTAATATCCGTATCAATACGTCTTAATATAAGCACAAGTACTTCGTGGTTAATCTGAATCAAATTCAATCGTAAGTTTTAATTCTGAACTAAAAGTATTGAACCCTGAAATAATTATTTATATGATCTTGCTTATGTAATTCATTAGTAATATTAATTATCACCATTATGATCACTCAATTAATTTAACCTTTAGCTATACGTTTTTAAGGTTTAGAAACTGATTTTATATATATTCAATATTATATTTATTTATATTTTCATTAATAGAATAGCTTAAAATCAAACTTTAATTATAAATTTTCAATTTTTTAGATTAATTATATTTTGTATTTAAAATAAATTTTACAACGTCGTCAGATTATATTATATATATTATAGATCGATCGAATTTTCATAATATATTCCAGAATAATACTAGCTATCGATAATTCAAACAGCTTTAAAGTTTATACTCATTTAAATGTTATAATATTAGTGAATATATATATACCATTAGTTATAGCCCATTATAACTAGTAGTAGTATGCTTAGTAAGGACTTACATAATACAATACAAAAAAAGAAAATTCAAAATTTCAAATTCTCTTGATCTACTCAAACATCATCCATTACTATTACAAAAAAAAAATATCAAAAGAAGACACCTGTTATACACCAATTGCTGGTCCAACTATTCCTTTCAAACAATCTTCAATGATCTAAGCAAAGTGCTCAAACTCTTCTGTTTCCTCAATCCATCATCACCATCATCACCAGTTTCAACATCTTCAACATCCCAATCAAATACTCCAATAGAAACAACTTCAGACTATGATAATTCTTTAAACACCAGTATCAGACCCAAGTGTTTATCAACTGGTAAATGGTTAAATGCTCCTATATTTATCAACAAATACAACAAATTCAAACACAATTACTGCTAATAACATATCTACAAATACAAAAGTTGACCCAAAATAGTTTCAATATCTTTTGAGGGCTCTGGCTCAAACCAACCTGCTACACCTGCTACAGTAATGATCTTCAAATCAAAATTTTCAAATTTATAAGTGATATTACCATCCAATGGACATCAAAAGTCTTTATCAATTTCACAACAACAGAATGGTTCAACTTCAAAACATCAACAACCACTGCTGAATTCGTTCCATTAACGTTGTTATTCAGAAGATTCTAATGTTTTGCATAAATCAGCTTAACAAGATAAGAGAAATCATATGAAACAAACCATAATGGAATTGGGTGATTTAATTCCTAGTACTTTACATTAAACAATTTACAATAGCTTTAAAAATGATAACTGTTGAACAAGAAACAAGATATATTTTGGAATTGAAAGAAGAAAATAGAAGATCATAAGAAGATATGTTACGTGATTAAAGTGCTAGTCCATTAAAAACAGAATATTGTTATGGTGTTATGGTACAATGAAGACGGTGTTCAATGAATTTTAGACAATTTAAAGATGCATATTTTGAATGAAGTTTGTTAATCAGTCATTTATATTATTGTATTAGATATTACAGTGGTCTCTCAATAAACATGTTCTGATTGGAAAATGTCACATTTTAAACAACTCATGGAGATTTCAATGGTCCACTTGTTTGAAACATGGAAATGCTGTTACAGGTTATCACTGAAGTTGTTTAATGTCATAAAGTTACTCAACCATTTGAGTTTAATTAACTGGGATGACACAAAGTACTTGGTAAATGTTTGTTAATCATAAAACCTGTGGAGAATTATTGGAATTAATTAAAGAACGAAAATACCATATACAACAAAGATTGAATCTCATTCGTTTTCAAAAAATTAAAAAAATGAACTAAAATATGTATACTACATGGTTTAATGTTTACAAATTCATTCATTCATTTATTCATTTATTAATTCATATGATCAAAAAGTTGTAATCAGCAATATCCAATTCATTAGCAGCGGTTATATATTCAATATTCAAAATATAATTAATCAAACTTCAGAATCATCATTATCACCATCTCTTTGACGTCTTAGTTGATTTTGGTATTGGATTTCAGATCTTATCATCATTCTTGCATATTCACTATTGTAGTTTTCACATTTGGTAACTAGTTTCATTGATTTTTCATTTTCAACTTCTTTCAATATGTGTTCAACGTTTTCATCAATTGATTTATATTTGACGGTATCCAAATGTTTACCAATGTTATGATAAATACGTTCTAGGATACTTGAACTCTTGATAATAAAGACATCATCAAACATGGAACCTTCTTTTCCTTTAAGCATGACTTTTAACCGCTCAATTCTTCTTCTTGGTCTTAGTTTTGGACCTTCTATTAAATTAATTTGGAGTTTAGATTTGAAATGAGTTCTAAGTAATGCATCATCTTGCCAATCACTCGAGACCATATCCCTCCCTTTATATTCTTCTTGTGTATATAAAGATTGCTTGTATCTTTGAAATTCATCTCTTTCTCTGAAGTTGATTTTTAGTTTTGGTTCTTTGATAAGATAACCATGGTCGTGATCTGTAAAATATTGGGTATCCATCTTTTGATGAATTTCAAAACCCTCAAGGGTAAATGAGTTAAGCTGGAATGCTTGCTTAACTTCTAAACATGCCTGATAGCATGATTTTCTTCTCAATTGACGTTGCATTGTAAATTTTTGATTTAAATAGAGTTAAGTATGGCGGCTATTGTTAAAGTAAATCTTTAGGAATTAGTCAATTTATATATCCGATAATTATCAACAACTTTCAAATCCTACAAACTTACAAAGCACAACCAGATACATATCTCAAAAGATTTTCATGAGCACAGAATAGGGGTGTATTGATTACTACTTACCTGACATCATTCTTCGATTTGAACTAATAGTAAGCCAAGCGCTAGGGTTATACTCGATGTCAATTGGCACTTTAACACAGCGGCTAATCATAATGTATAATCATAATGTATAATCATAATGTATAATCATTTGATTGGTATATAAGTACATTCTACATTTATATATATATAAGCAGTTACTCTTATATCTATATTTATACAAGCTATTATGAACAAATATGGTGTCTATTTTTAAACTTGTTTACCACCAATGAATTCACTCCAACGGTGAACTTCTTCAAGTATACAATAATTTTACCATCTCTTTGGTTAAATTTTACACCAACTTTAGCAAATAATGCTTTAGCAAATACTAATAAAGTTCGTGGCTCATTGGATAATGAAATATACCAGAATAAATTCCATCAAGTCTCATAACTTGAATGAAACTTCAGCTGGCTTTAGCTAAATTGAAAATACTACTCAAATCATATTTTTGGAAACCTTCACGTAATGCTCTCTTATTAGCTATGAGTAATTCAACAATATCAACCGCATTACCTTCAGGTAAATAAGCTTTAGAATATTCAGTTAATTCTGGTGATGCATCTGTGTAATACTTATAACCTTCTGATGGGAATTGTAAGGCAATTTGACCTAAATTATCGTTGTTCAAGCCACCACCAAATAAGATATCACTTGGAGGTAATGGTGAATGGAAATTCCTTGTTGATTGTAACGCGATCCAGTAAACTCTTATGACATGTTTAAACTGCAAAATTTAATGAAAGTTGTACCTGGAACCCCTGGAACGAATGAGAAAAATCTTGAAGCTCTAATAATGCAATCAATAAAAATTTCTATATTTTGGCTAAATGATTTGGATTGGTTTCAACATCAGCTATAATAATTTGCATATTGAAAGGACCTGTGATATTCCATGGCGATTTCTTTAAATCTATCCATAACATCTTGAGAAAAGTTTTGTGGTGGTAAAACAAATGTAGCATCACCTGAATGAGTACCTGCATTCTCAACATGTTTTAAGACAGCGTGAACTAAAACTTTACCATTAGCTGCAACTGAATCAGCATCAATTCCTTGTGCACCTTCAATGAATTTGGAAATAGCAGCTGGATTATCTGCTAAAACGTTTAATGCGTTGCCTAATTCATGCTTTAGTTCATCTTAGTTTCTAATCACAGACATAGAAGCACCTGATTAAGCATATTATGGAGGAACCAGAACTGGGGAACCAACATTTTCAGCCATTTATTTAGAGGCTTCAATATATAATAATTCATTCCATTCTGGTTGATCAACTCCTATGGAATCCAGGATCAAAGAGATGAAGATCTTCTGCCTTATCAACATCTTGTGAATTTGCACTCAAAACTTTAGCACCGTGATCTTTTAAGGTTGATTGCAGTTTTTAGGTTAAAATCAATCATGATTGTCTTTCTTCCTGGATCTCTTAAAACTCTTGCTGTAAAAGCGGCACACCAATCAAGTTCAACCGATGAACCAGTAGGATAAACAGCTGAACCTCCAAACCATAGTACCAGATTCATCAAGTTCATCAGATTTAACATCATTTGATCGTACATCATATGTTGTGTATAAATAAGCTGTAATTTTTGGGAATCATGTAGCTAATGTATCAACTTTCTTTACAAATTGAATGAAATCAAAATTTCTCCTTTTAACTCTGACTTCTAATCCAGTTGAACCAACAGCTAAGGCAATTTGTTCATCTGAAAGCCATAATTTCTTAGCTCTTGAAATAACACATCTATCTAAAGCAAATAATGAACCTTCTAATTCAAATTTTTGAACAACAGCTGGACAGTGACGATCTATTGGTTCTGCAAGTTCTTCACTTAAATTTTCAAATTCACCACCTTGAAACCAAACAAACGGTGTAACAATTTGACTTATAGCCTTCTGGAATGACTCTCCAAAATTACGACCAATAGCCATAATTTCACCAATAGATTTCATTGATGAGCCAATATCTCTTTTAACATATTAAAAATTTGATAAATCGCATCTTGGGGTTTTAGTAGCCATATAATCCAATTATGGTTGAAAATTTGCAGAGGTAGTTTTAGTAACAAGATTTGATAATTCAGGTATGACCAAGGGAAATTATAGCAGCATAGAAGCTAATGGATAACCAGTAGCATTTAAAACTAAAGCTGAAGATCATGATAAATGTCCATCAACTTCAATACCACGATATTCTAAACCAGCTAATCATAAGGCGTAAGGCATATTGAAGCATTCACCAACAACACCTAAATGTCTGACAATTGTTATACCTGAAGATCTCAACATACGATGTTATTCATCTGCTCAATTTTAAGATAGATCAGTAACCATTGAATGACCAGCATAAAATTTGAATACCTAAATGATCAAACTATTCCATATTAGAGGCTGTAATACAATTGCCAACATGATCTCTAAAAACTTTATACTGAACTTCTTTTCAGCTTTTTAATGATATTTCAACCAAGATTTATAGTGATAGAGATTGTGGTTCAGATGTTTAATTTGTCTTCATTTTTAGCAAAACCTGAACTCAGCATACCCAAGGCATAATTGCTGGTCTGATAATGACTGGATATCAGTTTCAGTGGGTTTTTAAAGCACAATCAACATTTTCAGCAGGATTTGAAGAATCAATTTCTAATAAAGTTTAAGCAAATAAATCTTTACCTTCTGAAGTTTTTTTAAGCCTTAATGTTGTATGATTTATCAAAACACACATCTCATCTAATTGACCACAAACATTCAAACTGTCATCAAGATTTAACAAGATATCATCTCGTGATTTTCCTTCAATGATATAAGTAATATATTGGACAAAAACTGGTGACTAATGAATCTAATCAGCTAAAGCGTGAGAAGTTTGGTATATCGCAATATTCGAATGAATAAGGATTGACTCTTCAGGAGCTTCTTTAAGGGCTTCAGTAACTTGAAAATTTGAATTACTTTGTAACAATTCGCGTAATACTCCACATAAGCGTGCTACGTACAAAATTCAAATTTCAAAACATCAAAAACAATTTTCCAATAAGATTTAATCTCCTTAATATTCCATATCCCATATCCCATATAGATTTGCCATTGAAGCTGCAAATTTTGATGTTCCCTCTATCTTGATTGCACACTGCAAACACATGTGTCCAAGTTCCATGATTTGACGAGTGAGTATAGAATGGTCAAATTACAAGTTTCCCATAGTTAAGCCTAGAATTTTAAGCATGTTTAATTAAGGACCACAGAGACGTTGGAATAACTATATTATACTTCGTGTCCCATGGATATGATGGATATATTATAGAACTGACGTTTCGGATATCAAAAGTATGATAAAATCATCAATTATAAATATATGTGTACTTCTTAATCTTTTTTGAAATATTTTTCAAGTTAAATGCTGTAGTAACTACAAACTATAAGCGCTATCATATTCTAGCAGAAGAAGCGCTATCAACACACGATATCAAGAGTACTCAGTACGTTGAAGCCACTTGATTTAGAAGTCTAGGAACTAGTGAGAATGGATGTTATGATTGTTATGCTGATTAGGAGAACAAGGGAATCAACTTATATATATCGTCTAAATTTTCCCATATAAGTCCATCATGTACGAATATCAACAGGCCACCAAACCAGCTCATAACAACGAACCTATATATAATTGAGACAATCTTTTTACACATGGCACTAAACGAACGATTCTCTTTACATAGACACCAAAAACTTAGCTTCTTCCTTGGATAGTTTAGCATTTGGGCTTAGTTAAACCAGTGTACCGGAAATCGCGAGCTCGACTAGTGCAAATTTCAACAATTCAAATTTCAATCTTTCAAAATCATATAATAATCAACCAAAACAATCATCATGATCAACATACGCAACACCAAGCTCAAACTCAAGATCAACAATGGACATCATTCAATCCCACCAACTACCTAATCCTCTGATCCTACAAACTATGCAAACCATCCAACTTCTTCATTTATACAAGATTTCCAATTTCCCCAGCTAGGGATTCAAACCCATCAAATATTCAAAATCAAACTTGAACAAGGCCAGAACCAGATGTATATGTCTTTACACCTTCAGTATCACCCACAGTTACTCCATTAGAATCAATAATCAATAAAAATCAAAAACACATCTCTTGATGTGAGTCAAGCTACTCAACACCTCAAACACCATCCGTTACAACAACAAAATATCAAAAGAAGACACCTGTTAATACACCAACTATTCCAACTTCTAAACAATCTTTAATCACCAACGCAAAAAGATCAAGCTCTTGTGTTCCCCCCATCCATCATCAAAGCTTGTGGATGTTCAGCATCCCAATCAAATACTCCATTAGCAACAACTCCAACCTCAGGTGATATGAAATGACACCATTAACAGATCCAAGTGTTGATCAAGTCTCAAATTGCTCAATGGCACCACCATCATCACTAAATACAACAAAATTGAACACAACTGATATATTTTGGAATTAAAAGAAGAAAATAGAAGATTATAAGAAGGTATGTTCTGTGATTAAAGTGCTAGTCCATTAGAAACAAAATAATGTTATGGTCAATTGAAAAAGGTGTTCAATCATACTTTTAAACTCAATTTTATTCAATTCAATGAAGGTTTATATTGAATGAGGGTTGTTCATCAATCATTTAATCTACAGATGTAGGTGGTTTTTTAAACTTCGTCAATCTTCAAGTTTAATAATTTAAAATGATAGTCAACCAATTGAATTTTATTTTGAAGTTGAATAAGCCAATAAACTATTCTGATTGTTTCGAAAACATCGACAATACTGTTATAAATTAGTCAATTAAAGTTCCAAATTCACCAATAATTCAAATAATCATTGGATAAACTATAAATAGATAATCAAATGGTTTCATGGATGTTTACTTATTCAAATATATGATCAAAAAATTATTATTAGTATTCAATTAATTAGCAAGTTAAAGTTAAGATATATTAATTCAAAATATAAATATGGATAATGAACAATAATAGATGATTAGCAAATGTTTAACATGAATTTTATCTTTTCAGATCAAGGTTATCTAGTGGATTTGTTAAGTTTGTTGAATTATCGTTATCAACTGGAAAAATCTCACTTGTGCTCAATTTAGAGATTTGTAACATACTCATATCATCTTTTGTTGCATCGGCCATTTCTTGATCACTATCAATAGCTGATTCTAGAAAAGATTCACCAGCATCTTTCATATGATGATCCTGAATTACTGTTGATTCTGAATGGACTGTTTGATCAATATTGTTTTTCTCCAGTTCATCACTTGTACCAACATCTAATCCACCATTATAATTCATGGTTTCATTTACATTACCATCAGATTTACGTGACTTGTTACCTCTATCAGTGTCAGTATCTTTATCATTGCTATAATCATATGATGGTGAATTATGATTGAATTCTTCATTTTCTTTTCCAATTTCTTCTTCTTCAACATGAGTTTCTTGATCACCTCGAGAATCATTATCAGGTTCCAAATTAACCACACCAGAATGATCCGTATTTTCATTTACATTACCATCCGATTTACGAGAATCTTCAGCACAACTATGAGAATCAAAGGAATCAAACTCGATATTGTCATTTTTATAGTAGCTGTCCTGATCTATTTCATCATCATTGACAAAACCAACACCATGATCAATATTTTTCTCTCCATCATCACCACTCTTTTGAGATTCATTATCTTGTTCATCAGCAGATTTACCAGAATCTTCAGCACAACTATGAGAATCAAAGGAATCAAACTCGATATTGTCATTTTTATAGTAGCTGTCCTGATCTATTTCATCATCATTGACAAAACCAACACCATGATCAATATTTTTCTCTCCATCATCACCACTCTTTTGAGATTCATTATCTTGTTCATCAGCAGTACTTCCAGAAATTTGAGCTTGTGCAGAGTCACCACCATCATCAACACCATTATGGATCTCTCTATCATCATAATATCGGACATTATTATGACTGTGAATAGTACTTTCAGTAACTTGAGCTTGTGAATTATCCCCACTCGATCTGACTTCATCTTGATCACTAGTGTTTTGTTGCTCAACTTCATTTAGTTCTTGGTCATTTTCTTGTCTGGTCATAATCCGTAACATGTATCTTAAATATTCTGGGTTGTAGTTTTTGCTTTTTGTAGTGGATTCTATACGGGCTTCTGTCTTTTTCATTAAGTCATCATCTAATTCTTTACCAGCCCTTATGTCCTTTAAAACACCAACAACCGCTGTATACATTGATTTCAACATTTGGTATGGATTTTGTACTGTGGCATCCTCAAATGTCTGATCATCCTTTTTAATCACAATTTTGATTGGTCTCATTCTCATGCCATTTCTATGGATTTTTTGTAACGTGGATAATTTAATGTATTTGAAATATTGATCTTTCATTATGTTTATTTCATCAGGTGGTATTGACTTACCCGAGTATTGAATCATTGCACTTTTATATCTTTCAAATGCATCAGTAATTTCATACTCGATTTTAATACATTTATCTTCAATGAGATATAAAAAGTCAAATATGGTAAAATAAAGAGCCTTATCCAGTCCATCCATATGCATAGCTCTACCAAACTTTGAAAATGATTCAAGCTGGAAGTATCTGATAACTTTCATAGTCACTTCTTCAGAACCCCAATCTCTTAAATATTCTCTCTCCATCTGAAGCTTTTCAATTATAATATCTTATGATGTAACAAGAACGTATGGCGGCTTTATTGTTAAACTATTTTTACGGAGTCAATTTATGGTATCACCGATAATTACCCTTCAAGGGCGGAGATTGGCGGAAAGTGACGATTTATTGTTGGTTTTATCATGATACGTTATCTGATCCAGTAATTCCAATTAGAGTAGACGGTATCATGATTCATTACGTTAACGCTAGAGTTGGAATCATAAAATAAAAGAGATTATTTTATACAGCATAATAATAACTGAAGCTCTTGTAGTTATATATGATAACGCAATTCAGATTTTAGATCTTAGCTGATCAAACATGCATATGTTCGATCGATGATGATCCTATAAAAAACACGTATTGCATTTGCCAGATGGCCTGGCCACCATATTCTCATTGATCTTCTTGAGCACAGGATCATAAGAGTATAATGACTCTTCTTTTACTTTCAATTAATTTATGTTAATAATAAGTAATGCGTTAGGTTCTTACGTTCATTGTCACCTTTTATTTTGACCAAGCAGCTAATTATTACCATTATCATGATGGGTGTACTATACTTTACAACTTATATATATATATATATAATACTCTTCTATTTATATTTTATACAAGTCATATAATATTGGATGAGATTACGTTCATTTTTGAAACTGTTTATTAACAATGAGTTCACTTCAGCGTCGACGAACTTCTTCTAGTATAATAATTTCACCATATTTTCGATTTAATTTGGTACCACCATAGATCAGCATATAGCAATGAAGTTTGTGGCTCATTTAATAGTGGAATATACCAAAAAGAATTCCATCAAGTCTCATAACTTGAATGAATCTTCAGCTGGCATTAGCTAAATTGAAAATACTACTCAAATCATATTTCTGGAAACCTTCAAGTAATGCCCTCTTATCAGTTATGGGTAATTCAGCAATATCAACCAAATTACCTTCTGGTAAATATTCTTTAGAATATTCAGTTAATTCTGGTGACACATCTATGTAATACTTATAACCTTCTGATGGGAATTGTGAGGCAATTTGACCTAAATAATCGTTGTTCAAGTCACCACCAAATAAGATATCACTTGGAGATAATGGTGAATGGAAATTTCTTGTTGATTGTAACGCGATTCAGTAAACTTTTATGACATGTTTAAACTGCAAAGTTTGATGAAAGTTGTACCTGAAACCTCTGGAACGAATGAGAAAGATCTTGAAGCTATAATAATACAATCAATAATAATTTCTAGATTTTGGCTAGATGATTTGGATTGGTTTCAACATCAGCTATAATAATCTGCATACTGAAAGGACCTGTGATATTCCATGGTGATTTTTTTAAATCTATCCATAACATCTTGAGATAAGTTTTTGTAGTGGTAAAACAAATGTAGCATCACCTGAATGGGTACCTGCATCTTCAACATATTTTAAGACAGCGTGAACTAAAACTTTACCATTAGCTGCAACTGCATCAGCATCGATTCCTTGTGCACCTTCAATTAATTTGAAAATAGCAACTGGATGATCTGGTGAAACGTTTAATGCATTGCCTAATTCATGCTTTAGTTCATCTTAATTTCTAATCACTGACGTAACAGCACCTGATTAAGCATATTATGGAGGAGCCAGAAATGGGGAACCAACATCATCAGCCAATTCTTTAGAAGCTTCAATATATAGTAATTCTTTTCATGGTGGTTGATCAACTCCTATGGCATTCAAGGCTGAAGGGAATTTATAAAGATCCTCTGCCTTATCAACCTCTCGTGGATTTGCACTTAAAACTTTAGCACCGTGATCTTTTAAGGTTGATGCCAGTTTTTAGGTCAATATCAATCATGATTGTCTTTCTTCCTGAATCTCTTAAAATTCTTGCTGTAAAAGCGGCACAGCAATCAAATTCAACCGATGAACCAATAGGATAAACAGCTGAACCTCAAAACCATAGTACCAGATTCATCACGTTCATCAGATTTAACATCATTTGATCGTACATTATATGTTGTGTATAAATAAGCTGTACTTTTTGGGAATCATGTAGCTAATGTATCAACTTTCTTCAAAAATTGAATGAAATCAAAGTTCCTCCTTTTGACTCTGACCTCTAATCCAGTTGAACCAGCAGCTAAGGCAATTTGTTCATCTGAAAGCCATAATTTCTTAGCTCTTGAAATAACATATCTATTTAAAGCAAATAATGAACCTTCTAATTCAAATTTTTGGACAACAGCTGGACAGTGAAGATCTATTGGTTCTGCAAGTTCTTCACTTGAATTTTCAAATTCACCACCTTGAAACCAAACAAACGGTGTAACAATTTGACTTATAGCCTTCTGGAATGATTCTCCAAAATTACGACCAATAGCCATAATTTCACCAATAGATTTCACTGATGAGCCAAAATCTCTTTTAACATATTGAAAATTTGATAAATCGCATCTTGGGGTTTTAGTAGCCATTGAATCCAATTATGGTTGAAAATTTGCAGAGGTAGTTTTAGTAACAAGATTTGATAATGATGAATGTCCATCGACTTCAATACCACAACTAAGATCTAAAAAACAACAACACGACAAAATCAATACAAAGGATTTTTTAATGAAAGCGAAGTAGCCTAAGTCCTCTACCATATATCAAAAACATTCTAAAGTCATAACCTACCACGGTTGAACTATTCAGAGCTTGATGACTCAGTTCTAATGATTTGTAACACATGGACATGGAAAAACCAGAATGAAACAGCACAGCTATCCAAATACCAATAGAGAAGGTACATGATAATTTTCCATGTTCAACTTGAATTCTCATCAAATCCCAATGCGAAATCATGAATTAGTATAATTGGCGTAGTGGTTAGTGTAGCATTATACACCCAGAAGAAATAATTTGAATTTGTGGATATTTTATGTTACTAATATACTAATTTCGGAGGGTTTTGGTTTTGTGTTTTGTGTAAGTAAAATCAGCTTTATATGAATTATTACTACTGCAAAAACAAAACAACGTGCGATTATGTAATTTAACACGGTAGTTTTTTTTCAATGGTGCAGTATATTGTATACATGATAATGTAAGCCAAATCCCATAGTTAAGCGAAATCCCATAGTTAAGCCCGTATGACAAAACCAATTTAATACAGCATAACCTGCGACTTTTGT
>NW_011887446.1:0-2354 GCF_000313485.1 Hansenula ciferrii | reverse complement strand
GACCTATTGACAAGTGAATAGTACCATTGATCTCTAGATAATTTTAGCTTCACAAAGAATATGATTTTGTGTCATCAAAAATGGCATTAAGTTAGTGATTGCTAATTTTTGTTCTAAGCTGACTGACGCGTCATTTACTAGTAAAGTAACCCTAACTCAGTCAGTTTTGGGTTGTTTTGTACGTGGAAAAGCTCATTATAATAGTCTAATCGTAATGTTAATGGGAAAGACATTGTATTCTTATTATATATTACCAATAGTACTACATAGCTGAACTGTTTAAGCTCCGTGTGTTTATGTGTTGTGTTGTGATCAAAACGCGCTTTAACTAAATAAAAGCCTTGTACAAAAAAATCAACAAATAAAATCGAGTGATGTTCAGCCGATATTCATGCGAGTCAATTATAGGATTGATATCATTGGCTTAATTCATTTTCATATCGTCGTTTATTAGTGAATTGCGCCATAAGTTCTAAGTCTTTGTGAAAAAAAAGTTAAAGAATTTTAACTAACACCCCACATGTTAAACTATGGAAAACTATATAAGAAATAAGAATTCCTGAAACTTTTAAAATCTTTAAGTTTTTTTCTCTAAGTATTTTTTCATTAGATTCAACTATGATTGTCAGGTAAAGATCATATAATATATCAATACTAACTAATTTAGGCTTCACTATCATAAAGTTATATTCATAAGAGAATCATATTCAAAGATTTATACTAACTAGTTATAGCTCCCAGAACTGTTTCTAAAGGTAAGGATATCTCAAGCTGTTTAATTCAAGCCATCAATTTTCAATTATTTTCATTAGTTCTTATTCATTGGTTATCTTGGTGTTGGTATTATCATCAGAGTTATTGGTGTTGGTGGTGTTGGTGGTGTTGGTGGTGTTGGTGTTGGTCTTAGTCTTGGTATATGGTATCGTTCGGCTGTTAGATTCATTCATTGCTATTCAATATTCAATTATATGCTGGCACAAAGGTATAGAGGTATAGAGCTATAGCTGTTATTATTTGTTGATATTTATCATTGAGTCCCGTTGATGCTATTGTACTGATAATATAGTATTTACTAATGCATTTCGTGTTATGATAGCTTCAAGACAGCTCAATCGTGCCAATCATTCCCCATTGAAAGCTGAGGATCAATATAAGCTTATTGTATAGTTTTATATCTATTTATATACCTACCATTCAGATTCATTCTGATTCCAATACACCATTTTATTCGATTCAAATTCATTTCATTTTGTAATTTTAAAAGCGATTTTGAGCTCATTTTTTACCCAGTTTTTATCCACTTTTGAACCAATTCAAACCAGTTATTTCAACAATCGATATCCAATGAGAGCTTTCTATTCAACCCGGTATCGTATACGAACTTCCAATGAGAAGGGGCTAATTTAGTGTTGATTTTACGTATATGTTTATCTACATGTATGCAAATGTGTCATGTATGAACAATAGATTTCTTTTTTTTTTGGGTTGTCTCCTCCCATCGAGTGTCTTGGGCGAAAAAGTTGAAGACAAAAATCTGAAATTTTTTGTCGCTGAATTTTTTTTAAAAAGTTGTCGTTATGGTGAATAGCAGCTGAAATCTCACGTAATCAAGTTTTTGAACATCACCAAAAAAAATCGAGTTACCGTTCTATGATATTTACTATGTGGCTTTTTATGTTTTTAATTGAATTAATAGTTTTGAAAGATAGAGTATGTGGTTTTATAAGGAAGGTTATTACATGATAATCGTATTGGTTTGTGGTATATGGTCTTATATGGCTTTTTAGATAAATTTGGTTTCAAAAAAACGTTTGGGAGAGATGTGTTATATATTATTGTACAGCTGTGGTAGATTTTAAGATATTGATATGTAAAAAAATCTTGAAATTTTATAATAATTAAAAGATTTTGTTTTATAGAAATTCAATTCATGGTATGATTTTATAAGTTTTATAATATAAGATTTGTAGAATATTTAAATGGGATAATATATATTGTTAACAAATTCACCCATGTATGTAATTATATCGAATTTGATTTCGATAAGAATTGATTATATATGTTGTACTCCGTTAACTCGATTAGTCCGTTAACTCGTAGTAGTTTCCGGGACGGGGTACGAGGTCCATACCGCTAACTAAAGGTTGTTAGCGGTATGGTAAGTGCAGTATACCGCCAACTATATGAAGTTAGCGGTGCACCACCAACTTCTTCAATGGAGAACATACATCAATTCAAGTATATAAGCTACTTTAAGCTTGGGTACTAGTAAATTGCCCTTTGAAAAATATCATTATGCCTTTATATATTGTTTTGAGAGCCTATCACTGCTGTTTTAAGGAGATGTTCGACCT
>NW_011887445.1:0-5424 GCF_000313485.1 Hansenula ciferrii | reverse complement strand
AAAACAAAAAAAAAACAACTGGTATCAATCCTTCTTTAGAGAGTATCAAAACTGGTCCTTCTATATCAACAAATCAACAAACTGAATTAAATGGCTATGGTATGAATAAATTCAATTTTGGTACTGGATTAGATGATTCAAATACTTATTTGGGAAATTTATGGAATGGAAATTCTCAAAAAATTGGAAATTCAAATTCAAATTCAGCTTCTGTTTGGGCATGAAGTGTTTAAAATTTGTTTGTTAAATTAACATAGAACGGTAACTCGAAAAATTTAGGGGACACACAAATTTTGTTAGTAAAATCTAACTTCCCAGCGAAATCCATGAAAAACTCGTGTAATTACCAATTTTGATGCAAGATTTTGTGAAATTCAAAAAGTTTGGAAAGGTCCTTCGCTAGAATCGTTATAGCTCAGTCAGCTTTAATTGTATAGTTTTTTTAATTTCATATTCTTATTTAAAATTGGCAAATCTAGTATTATACAAATTTTCATTAAGTTCTGAGTTACAATTGTTGTTCAGACATTTTGTCCAAATTTTGCTCAGCGAATATTCATTTAATTGTATGGTATGTCCCTTTATAAAATCTGGGCGCGAAAGACAAAATTTAAAAAGTCCAGAATTGATTTGAAAGTTTTACTAGTGCACATATTTGAATTAAAGTACTATAACATATATCAGCAAAATATCAATTGAAATGGACTTCACCTCTCATAGAAGCAATATTCCCTTTTTTGATGTGTATTTGGATAGATATAACCAAACTGAGCTTGTTAATCAGTTTGAGGTGCAATCAGCACCTAACATATTATGTCCAGATTCTTTAAGTATAGAAAGCGTTGCATTTCTATTGAATTTATCTTTAAAACAAGATCATATGAAAAATAACATCTTATTATTGAACGTGAGTTGATTCAAAGTTCTCAGAGATATAACTCAGCGTATGGTGCATATCATAGATATACTAACAGGACCCCATGTTTTCAGCAATTCACAAAGGATATTGTTTACATTGTTTCATCATATATCGGTGTCAAGAATTCCTATTTCCTATCTGGAGATGATGATATTAGCTCACTAGCATCAGATATATCTCAACTGATAATCAAAAATTTTTCTAATTTGTTTCACGTTTTCCCAGATAATATAAATTTTATTCATCCAAACACTGAATATGTGATTAAATGTTTGAGCAATGGGTATTACAAAAAATTGAAAAAAACGCTAGGGCCTTTATTGAAAGATGTCAATGAAACACAATCAGCTAGATCTACTAAAAGAAGAAAGCTGGCAGAGCTCCCAGATTTCAACCCATCAATTGAATGTCAATTGGATGATTTAATAATTCAGCTACAAAAACGAAAGCTTTCACAACATCAATCCATAAAGAATATAAATTATATTTCTTACAAACATTCACATGGCCAAAATATAAACCCTATGAAATTGGATGATGAGGTAGATGATATTTCAAAGTTACACAACATTATCTTATTCATATTTGAAAAACGCTATAGAATACAAAATATTCAAGTGAAAGAGACATTTACAAAAGAGTTTCTCAACGGTAGAAACACATCAAGATCTTATTTGAATGCAAATGATAAGAAGGTTTTAGTTGATGCTACTAAAAACCCACTGGTACTTACAGATGTATTATTTGACAATGATGATAATTCAGGTGTTCCAATTATTAATGAGCAAATACAACCTGATAATCAACCCCAGCAATCATCAGTAGATTTGAATTTAGGTAATGAGGATTATTACATAGATGAGCCAGGTGCAGGTCAAAATAATGATGATGATCCAGTTATTAATGGTATTGAAAGACCCCCAGACTCAGAACCTACTGATACCCAATGGATGGCGCTAAACTACATTGAGCAAATTGTGAATTATTATAACGTCAATTCGCCTTTTACGGTGGATTTCCTGGCAAATGCAGATTCTTACGCTCAAGGAGAGTTCACCCAAGATGTTGGAAATAGCTTCATGAATACACTAGATCATCATGCAAAAATTCTAGGGCTAAGTTCAGAACTTACAGCATCAAGAATAAAAAGATTATATCCAACTTGGTTTGATGAATTAGATAATAAAGATGGTACTAGCCCTTCATCATCAGATTATGTCAAAGAGAGCATAAAAGGTTCTATCCACAAAAACAACAATGAATTTTTAAAATCTTCAATCATTAATCATGTTGATAAAGCAGTATCCTCATTGCAAAAACTGTCACGACCACTTACAAAATTCACCAACGCTCAAGAAGATTTACTCAAAGATTATGGATTACTACAAGTAATATCAATTTGTAAGAATAAATGTGGAACAAACTACAAAAAAGAAGCAGAGGATGGTAAAGAAGGTATTTGGCTATGTTCTATTTGTATGGAAAGCAATGATGTTCGTGATGCTGATAGTTATAACTATGTTAGTATTAGAACAAGTATAGCTGCTTTGTTCAAAAATATACACAGTTTTGAAAGAATCTGTAGTAATATTAACAGACATCATACTGCTTCTGATCAATCGTTAGGTCCTGAAACTCCTCGTTCTTTCTACAACTCAATGTTTGCTCGAATGATGAAAGGTAAAATGGTGAAGGGAGAAACTTCAGATGGAGAAACACACCATAGAATTATAGATGGTAGGAGAGCCAAATATTATGAGAAGGATGTATTAAATCTTAGTCTAGTTCTTTCCCTAGATGGGATTGAGCTAGACAAAGCAAACTCAATATGGCCAGTGGCTATATCGATCATAGACAATGGAGAGCAGTATTATCAAAAAGACAATGAAATGCATAGAAGCATGGCTATTCCTCTATTTTCTTTACCTAACAATTATCAAATAGATGAATTTTTCAACGTCTTATATGATGATTTATGTCATCTGTCCACAAATGGCATGTATGTCATGAATCCCATCACCAATACCCCTATGAAAGTTTTTGCAACTTTAGTCTGCTGCTGTGGCGATATGCCCGCACAGGCTAAGTTGACATCAAGTTCTAATGCTGTTGGCTTAAGCTTTTGCAGGTTCTGTTCAAAACTGAAAAGAGTCTATACATCCAAAGAGTTAAAAAATGGGAAAACGAAATATAAATTACGTGACATTAATGAGGAGTTCAACAACATAAATTTAATGGATATTGAAGGTTTAAGTAATTTAGAAGCTACTAGAGGTAAGGTTAGACCTGGAAATGGTTCATTCACTGATACACACTTCAATATGAAGCCTAAGAATGGAGGATATCGACTACTTGCGGAACAGGCATTAAAAGAGAATAACAAGTTGTCGTCATTGTTGGGTTTTAGCAAGATAAATAACTTCCACAAATTTGAACTTGCAATTCAAGTCCACTCTGGTATTGTGATGGATCCCATGCACAACGTGCTTGAGGGTCTAGCATCAAGAATTGTTTCGGTTATTACCAATGATGAGCTTGTTGATAAAAATCTCGCTTTTGATAAACAGACCATTGCAAATATCAACCAATTCATAATAAAGAAGAATTATAATACATTTCCAACATCCTTTGGTGAGATGATGAAGTCATTTGCTGAAATAAAAAAAGCTGAGATGTACATAAGCTTGGTGCTGTTACTAGTACCAATAATATTCGAAGAATTTCCTGACCATGGTATATCCAAAAAGTTTGTTAGTGTTATAAACAAATTCAAGCACATAATGGTATTTTGTTTCAGATTTAATATAACTCAAAAAGAGAAATCAAAAATTTATGATCTAACCACAAGTTTTATTACTGAATATGAGAAGATTTTTGACTCCCATGGAATGCGTAACAACGTTACTGTGGCACTACACGAAACCCACCATCTTGCTGCTTTAACTAATACTTTTGGACCGTTAGCTATGTATAATACTTTCGCTAATGAGCGCTTAGTTGGCTCAATTAAATCCAGTTACCACGGTCGAGCTACGGCGTCCAAAAGTGTTAATAAGAAAGAGATATCTTTATTCAATCATATGCAGTCGCTCAAAAATGCATTAGGAGTTACAGATTTTAAGGAAATGTCTGTTAAAGCCAAAACAAAGATAATTAAAAAAACATTACCAGTAAATTTGTATCAAACATTAGACAATGAACAATGTGAAGCTTTAAGTGAAAGTATATGCTTACATTATGAAAATCAAACTGAAGATCAAGAATCAGATGCAAATAATGTTTCAAAATTAGTTGGTAAAGGGAATTTATTTCTAGATTTACCAGAAAAGGTTGGTGAAGAGCTCATGGATAACTTGCTTTCGCTGTTATTGATTCCTGAATTCAATCAGGAAAGTCATCCAATTTTATCCCATACAAATTACATATTTCCAAATAATACAAAAGAAAGCCTACGAATCAACAAATTCATGGACCAAGATAAGTTTTTTATGAGAAAAACATTTGAGTCAATTGCTCCAGAAAGACAGAGTTGCTGTTTTATCTATACAAAAGAATTAGTTAATAAAGAACAAAAAACTTACGTGGGTATATGTCATTTCATAGTGTCGTGTGGTGCTGAGGTATATGGCCTTTTTACTACATTCAATAATCTAAATCCATTAGAGGATAGTGATAATCATTTTGTTTGTTTTAACATTCCAAAGGGAACAAATGGTGTAAAAAAATGGATAAACATGGAGGATTTAGTTTGCTTGACTTGGCCAGTTATGGGTCCACAAAACACCAGTTTTTTCCTTAAACAAGAGTATATTGATCCCAAACCAAGTACTGTTTGTATATTTGAAGGTACAAAAATGTTCTTTTAGACACTAGCTGCTACTTTCTGGATCATAATTCTATAAAAACGTCTATAGATTGCCTGTATATATTGTAAAATAAAATGTCAAAATATTTAAGTTCCCATCTGTATAGTAAGACACATGCAAATATTATATTTTTGTGTGCTTTCAAGGTTGGGTTACTATATATATATTTTTTTGTCCCGGAAAAAAAAATTCAAAGGGCTAGATTTCGAACTAAAAGACAAAAAAACACCAAAAAGACCGAATGTCTCATACTCCCAACTAACCCATACCATACAATTTATGAATTTTTCGAAATACGTCATTACCAGGTTATATACCAAATGTTGGCTTTACCATTGTCTAAAATTTGATTTAAATACACTTTATCATAGTATAATAGAGTAATGAAAGATGCTATTCAACTCAAATTTTTCTGAAATTTATTGTGGTACTGTTCTTGAAGCTGTATCGTACAAAAAAAAATCCGATTTTTTATAAAAGTTTAATATATTTATTTCTAAAGTAAAAATAAAATTATTGAGGTACACTTTATTTTTGAAATAAAAAAAAAACCCCAAAATTTTGAAAGTGTCCAGAATTGCTCAAAAAGACATGGATATAAATCCTGGGACAGCTAGAGACAATCCAGTAAGAAAAAGG
>NW_011887444.1:0-9610 GCF_000313485.1 Hansenula ciferrii | reverse complement strand
CTAAAATTACTCATGGTCTCAGGCGTGTAGAAGTATTAAATATCATATGACATATATACTCAGTAGGCATTGGCAAGAACATGGCATGTTTCACTCGAGTTATATATAGACTTGTACGTTGTAACATGAAGTTTGAACGTTAAACTTATTGATTTGTGGACCGTGCCTACTTAGTTAACCAATAGCCTCTTCGTTTTGAAATTCTTACACTTAATATTTAGATTGGTAGCTGGTTGAAAGATTGAATCGGAGCTCTAGCCTCTTATCAACAAGTTAACGAAGGTCAGACACAAATTTGTTCGAGGTTTGTCTCACACTTCGATTTGAGTAAACTTTGTATCTCAACAAGGTAATCAATTGGGTTTAATAGGCTAACACAACCGTGTTTTGTCTCTTAGATAGGTTGAAGAATCAAAATCTAGCCATTTTAAATTCTAAAACAGTAGTCAATAAACGTTGAAGGGTAAACATGTTTTGGTCTCATCCTCAGTACACGAACCAGCCTCAATCTTATACGAATCTATAACCATCAGATCTCTAGCCTGCAGCGGCATGTGTTATCAATCAAATATAAATCATAACAGTGCCTTAGTTTTGTGTCAAAGTTAAGGGATTTGTTGTTGTTTAGATTTGGAATTCTAGAAAACGCGATGCGAGTAATCTGGGTTAACGCATTATTATTCTTTGAGAATGTTAGAAGAAGGCTGGGAAAATGAAGAACTAGAATACCAAATGACATACGACTAATAATAGATTAACCAGCCTACTTTGAGGTTATACAGGAATAGGCTATCGAATTATCACCAGTATAAGATAAACAAAGGTTTAATTTATAGGCTAGTACTTGGGATGTCTTAGTTTCAAACATTTGTTGATTTTTTGTTTCTTGTTTGTTTGTTACAAGTTTCAAACCAAAACAAACACCGTTAAAATCCAGTCTCTGGTATCTCGGGTAGTCTCGAAGCTGCCTCTAGTCCCCCCTTCCTTAACTACTGGTCACACTACCCATTTTTTCACTTTACCACAAAACGCGGTCTAGTGCTCAATGCCGAGACCCCATTAGATCTAGCCTGGGCCGCCGCCTAGCCCTTGTCGCGTCACTGTTTCAAAAAATATCCATAGAGTTGCAAAAGTCATCCCTGCGGAAATCAAAATTTGTATAAAAAGAGTTGGAATCCTCAGATTATAATTGAATACCTTTTAATTAATTGTATTAAATCATTAACTATATCACTGTCATTCCTTATCATCAATCTAAACATTTCCTTTCACAAAATAAGTTTATAAAAAATGCAATTCTCATCAATCATTATCTCATCAATTACCTTTTTAGCTTTAACTCAAGCATCTCCAATTAAATTAGGAGCTTCATCAGATCCAATAATTTCTACAAAATCTACACCATCTGTTCAGCCATCAAAATTCCCAACTTTAACCATTCAACAACCAGTCTTATCTTCAAATTCAAATCAATTCTTCAGTGCAAAAGTTGTTGATAAAAGACAATTAAATTAAAGAGATCTTTTATACCCATTGATTACACTGCCTATAGAGGGGATCAAAGAAAAAGTTATGAAAAGTTACGAAAAAAATCATTAAAAATCATTATTACATTTATTTTATTTATACCATCAAGATTAAACTCTTTTATTTACTATCAAATATGCCATAAAGATGATTAGGTTTTCTAAAAAGTTTCACTTTTATATTTAAACGGAAATCGGAAGTATGAATTTTTTTGGTTGTGTGTTTTTTCCCCGGGAAAAGCAAAAAAAGTCTCAAAATGATGAGCGCAAAAAAATGAAAAATGATCATTTGAACTATGGGGTTTACAAATTTGATATATTAATGTGGAGTTTGATTTAATTATTTTTTATATTTGTCTTTTGGGTTGCTTTTAATTTATTTCAGTTTTGTTTTATTGTTTTACTTGTTATAGTTTAGTTTTAGTTTTAGTTTGGGGTTTCTTTTTATCTGTTGTTGCATCTAGAAATGAATAAAGAATTTATGAATTTACAATTTTTACTTGTAGCTATATTGTTTATTAAAAAAAGCTGTTCAACTATTTAACTACTTCTTTAAATCTTCATCATCAGATAACAAAAAATCATCATCATCGTCATTATTCAATTTGATTGGATCTGGTTTCTTACTTTGTAATGGTTCCCATTTTTTATTAGAATTCTTTGGTGTACCATAAAGATCTGTTGATTCTGATCTATTACGATTTGGTAATTTTGGTTTTGATTCATTTGAATCATCATTATTACCAAGTGAAATACCTCCAAAAGTTTGA
Organism: Hansenula ciferrii; assembly: GCF_000313485.1. Lineage (NCBI taxonomy): Eukaryota > Fungi > Ascomycota > Saccharomycetes > Phaffomycetales > Wickerhamomycetaceae > Hansenula > Hansenula ciferrii. The sequence goes on along the minus strand of NW_011887444.1, from coordinate 7,314 downwards.
CCAACATCAACTTCTTCTGGATCTTCTTCAAATTCATATCTTCTTGTACGATTTTGTTGTTGTTGTGATTGACCTTGTGATCTATTATTATTTTGCCATTCTTCAGTTGTTGTTTGATATTGTTTTTTCCAACCACTTACCCAACTATTAAATTTTGTTTTGGTATCTTCAATGTTTTTAGAAAATTGTTCTTTAATTTGTGGTAAATCTTTTTCAACAAAATTTGAAAACATATCATCATCTTCTTCTTCTCTATCTTGATAAGGTCCTTGTCTGGTTCCACTTCTTGTTGATCTTTGATCTCCCGGATAATAACCTTCACCTTGTTGTCCTTGTTGTTGTTGATATTGTTGTCTACGTCTATGTCTTTCTCTTTCTCTTCTTTGTGATTTATTAAATTCTTCATCTAATTTCTTAGCTAATAATTCATCTTGTTCTAATTGAGATAATTGACGACGTGGAGTTGGTGCTTCATTTGGTACAACAACTTCTTCAAATTTTATAGCTTCTGGATCAGATAAATATAATAAAGCATTAAAAGCTGGTTCTAATTTGAATGAAGATGCAATCAATATAGATTCAATTGTTTTATCATCAATTGTTGGGAACGCTTCTTTAAGATTCTTTTTAGCTTCTTGTCTTGGTGATAATGGTCTTGCTGGTTTTGGTGGTGGAGCTGGTGGATCTTCTGTAGTTGCAGTTGTAGATGTAGTTGGTACATCTTCTGTGGTGGTTTTTTCAATTTTAGCAGTTGAAGTAGTATCTTTTGATTCTTCAACTTTTGAGTCTGAAATACTATCTTCTTTAACTTCTGATTTCGTTTCAACATCTTTTGATTCCTTTACTGAAACATTACCATCTTTAGTATCTTTAACTTCTTCAGTTTTACCAGTTTCCAAATCCTCAATCTTATCATCTTTAGCAGCAACATCTTTGGATCCTTCCTTGGAGTCAGATTTAGATTCATCCTTCTTACTTGTTTCTTCATCATCAGATAAATCATCATTCAAAATTGTTCCTTCTTCTTGATCACCAGAATCAGTTGTAACAGCAGTGGTAGCAGCTGCTTTTTCAGGTTTTATACCACCTAGATTCTTATTTCCCTTAGCCATTGTATATAATTCTATTCTCTTTATACTAAATAGTTGTCACTTTCAAAACAACTGACTCAATTGATCAACTTTGCTGAATTGCATTCTATAAAGCACTTTGCCTCCACCTCAACAATCCCTATAAATCCATGGTTTAAGATTATGGGAGGGCCGGGTAAATAAAAGTATTATGTATTAGGCCACGGGCCACATATATTCGGCTCCACATTTTGCAATATCAATTGAATACTTAAAAGTTGAAACTTAAATACAGGGGCTTATTTTTAATCTTCTACAACTTAATTGAACAATATCCTTTGGGATTATGGTTGGTTAATATTTCAAACATTTTAATAATGAATTCTTCCATTACTTTCATAGTGAAATGCTAGGCGTCTTTTAATAATTCATGATTAATTATCATGATCTTGATCGAAAATATATTTTTAATTATATTAAGCTGATTAAACAAATTTCATGATCCGTATATTAATATTATATTATATTTTATACGAACATGATTAATACATGTGTTTAAGCTATACATAGATCCATGATTGATATATCAATATTGATATTAGTCGATTTGATCTACAATATAGTTTAAATGTTAAATATTGAATATTTCAATCTAGTGTAGATTATAATTAGCCGCTTCATTTAATATATATTCTTTAACGCCACTTTACTTTGTGCAATACAATTAAGATATTAAAACAAATAAACACGTACTCATGAATGGATAACTAAAAGTCTAAGCAATAACATCATTCATTGAAAGTAGAAAAGCACCTTTTGTCTGGTTTTCCGAGTTAAATCATTATGAAAATTTATTGATTTTGTTTATAATCCAATTGTTCACCTGAATCCTTAAATATCGGATTCATTAATCTAAAAACTACAAATAACAATTAAAACTCCAAAAAGGTACAACCTAGAGTTGAATGATGTTTCTATACACCATTGAAAAATACTTTTAAAGATTCTAAAGAATTAACTGTGTTAAATATAAAAGGACGGATAAATGTTTTGATACCAATTCTTAGATAAATTTAAATTAGGTGGGTTGTAGTGTTAGTGATGGCTGATTAATCTAGAACAAATTGATGATTGTTATTATTGCATTACATTAATTTCATCGAGTTGTTAGTTACATCTAAGTATATCATAACACTGCACATTATTTATTAAATAGCTATATAAAACATACATATAGAGATTGGTGTCAAGGTTTGATAATAATATAATAAAATCAGCAGATGTTTAGTAGATATTAAATCTCTATAGCTCTTTAAATCAAGATTGTTTATTGTTGAAATCTCGTTATTAATTGAAAAAATTTCACTTGTGTTCAATTTGAAGATCTTTGACACTCTAACATTTTGGTGTCGGTGGATTCATCACTAGTTTTCTGTACATCAATCTTTTCAACATCTTCATTAATGATAATTAATGATCTTAATTTAAATCTCTCACTTCTTGATCTTCTTCTTCATCTTTTATTACTTTATCATGATCATTTTTCTTGACATTTTTATAACCAGCTCCATGATCTTCTTGTTTTACATATGTTGTGTCTTTATTTTGGCTTATGGTACTATCACTATAATCAGATCCAACTTCAACTTTAATTTCATGATTTTCTTGTTTTTCATATGATTTGTCTTCAATTTGACTTGATATACTGTTTTCAGCAATACCATCTACTTCTCCTTCGATTTCTTGATTATTTTCTTCTTCAGATTCAGCCTCATCACCACTATTTACTAATGGCTCCATTAATATACCAATCATTGTCAATATCATGACGGGTGTATACTCTACAACTTATACATTTTTACTGTAATTAATATACCACTCATATTTCACACAAGTTATATTAAAACCAATTGAGATATTGATTTCACCACCAATGAGTTCACTTTAACGGCAATCTTCTTCTGGGAAAATAATTTCACCATCTTTTCGGTTCAATTGGGTATCAAATTTATCAACTAATGCGCTGGTAAATAATAATGAAGTTTGTGATACATTAAATTATGAAAAACCGATATTGATTGTATTACGTGTCATAACATAATCTTGATCTAATAAATCTTCAGCTCTAGCCTTAGCTTAATTGAAAACACCTTTAACATCATATTTTTTGAAAGCCTCACGCTATGCTCTCTGATCAGATTTTGAAAATTCATTCTTGATTGTAAAGCAGCCAAATAAGCTTCTGTAACAACTTCATCAAACTTTGCAATTTCACCAGTTGAGCTCAAAGTCCATTAAATTGTTTGTTTCAACTTCATTTCCAGAAATTGATTCGACTAAAGCACTGATGAAAATTGTACCTGAAACTTCTGAAACAAATAGGAAGGATCTTGAAGTTCTAATATTACATTCAATCACTTTTAACTATTGATATATTGGATTGGTTTCAACATCAGCTGTAATAATTTGCATATTGAAAGGACCGTAATATACCATGATTTACCAGCTTCATCAGTACTTTCTTTTATATTCTTTTCCAGAAAAAAATATCTTGTAATAAGTTTGAAAGTAATGTAGCATCACCTGAATGAATTATACCTGCATTTTCAACATGTTCTAAAATATCAAGAACTAAAAGTTTACCATTAGCAGCAGCGGCGGCTGTATCAAAATCAATTGTTTGTGCAGCTTTGATGAATTTGGAAATAATGACTGTATGATCTGGTGAAACTTTTGGTGCATTATCTAATTTATGTTCTAATTCACCTTCATTTCTAATCACTGACATAGCAGCACCTGATTGAGCATATGATGGAGGAGCCAAATCTTGGAAACCAACATTTTCAGCAAATTCTTTAGCAGCAATGGATGATCGTTTTTTCCGTTACGGTTGATCAACTCCATTGAAATTCAACATTGAAGAGAATTTATGACGTTCTTGAACACCATTATTTTGTACTATTAATGAAAAATTTTGTGGTAATTGAGCACCAACTGAAACAGTAACACCTTTAGAGCCATCTAATTCATAAACATCCATAGCACTTTAAAGACTTAACTCTTCAAAATATAATATATCAACATCATCAAAATCAGTTGAAATTGTTTTTGGGCTATAATTAATCAATATATAATTGTTTTCTGATCTAAATCTCTTAAAACTCTTGCTGTAGCCACGACACACCAATCAAATTCAACCGATGAACAAATACTATAACCACCTGGGCCTAAAGCCATAGTACAAAAGTCATCAAATGATGTTATATGTTGTATATAAATACTTTGTACTCGCTGTGATTTCTGTAACCAATGCATCATTATTTTTAGCGAATTGAGTACACACCAAAACTCGTTCTGTCAGCTTCAACTTCTAATTCTTCTAATTCAGTTGAGCCAACAGCTAATGCAATTTGTTTATTTGATAAACGAAATATCATGTTAAGATCAACTCACCCATCACCAGAAACTCAATCTCATATGTGTCACCACAAGTTGAACCATCTGGATGGGGTGCTTTCTGGAAGAAACTTTATCATTTACAAACTCAGAAACCTGGACTGTTAGAATGGCTCCAAAGATTCAATCTTGGACAAATAGATCACAAATTTACTTTTGTAACCACTATTTCTACTAAATTTCCATACAGAAATCTACTAAACTGTTGTCTCTGAGGCTCTGCTCCAGAATCTTTGAAACACGTTTTCGAAGAATGTCCAATATCATTGAAAATTTGACAAATGGTTAAACATGGAACCATCACTGCATACCCTATAACATTGAAACATATGTTGGTCCCTATGATCTATCCAGGAAACGGTACATGAACTTCACAATTTCTCCATATGTATCAATATAGTTTGGAAAATTAGAAACTCAAGAAGATATAGCAGATCAATTGAACCCCAATTTGATTAAACACATCAAAGTCAGATGTTCAGCAATGCTCAATCTTACTTAAACAAGAGCAGATCGTTACAATATTACATTTAAACTATAAAAATAAAAACAAAAAAAAATAAAATATACATATACACATAATAATTACACATAATAATTACAAAAAATAGAAAGCAAAAAAAACATTTTATACAATATGATTATATGATATTACAATAAAAAACAAGAGAAGACAGAAAGGGACAATAAGATCGGAACTTATAAATGCAAGCCGCTAAGCAAACATCATGTGGGGTCTATAAGAATACCAAAGCTTAACGACACCGAAAATCACTCTTAGATATAGTGAAACTAAATTTATAATATACAATAATATAACCTTTAAAAAAAAAAATTGTCGCTAAATAATTAAACTGCTTATATACTATATTATGTAATCGATCTCCTTTTGTGTACGTAAATATATTAAAAAATGTAATTAGCCGCTGATGGTAAATTTAAATTAAATTTGAAAATTGTCTACACCTAGATTACTTTTGATATTCTACATAACTTGTTTTACCGTTGAAGATTAATTATAAGAAATTCCTTAACATACTTTTCAATATAAGCATCAAATTTGGTTTTACGTGATCACAATATGCAGCAATGATATATTTGAATTTAATTTCTAGCATTGCTTGACGTATGATATGATTAATACATGTGTTTAAGCTATACATAGATCCATGATTGATATATCAATATTGATATTAGTCGATTTGATCTACAATATAGTTTAAATGTTAAATATTGATTTCAATCTAGTGTAGATTATAATTAGCCGCTTCATTTAACATGTAATATTAATCTTTAACGCCACTTTACTTTGTGCATTAATACAATAAAATAAAACAAATAAACTCGTACTCGTGAATGGATAACTAAAAGTCTAAGCAATAACATCATTCATTGAAAGTAGAAAAGCACCTATTGTTTCGTTTTTTGAGCGAGCTATAATCATTATAAAATTTTATTGATCTTTTGTTTATAATCCAAGATCGCCTGATTACGCGATATCGGATTCATTAAATTTAAAAACTACAAATGACAATTAAAACTTCAACAAGGTATACCCTAGAGTTACATGATGTTCGTATACTCCATTGAAGAATACTTTTAAAGATTTTAAAGATTCAACTGTGGGTAATATTGAAGGATGGATAAATGTTTGATACCAATGCTTAGGTTATTTCAAGCTGTGGCTTGTATTGTTAGTGATGACTGATTAATCTAGAACAAATTGATGATTGTTGTTATTGCTGACTGTTATCTCTTCAGGCTCTTTTTTTTTCCCAAATTTGTTTTCCAGATCTAACTACAATCAACTTTTAAAATACATCAAGGTCTTTTCAAAGGATTATTTTCGAGGTGGTTCATTATACACTGCTCGTTCGTTTCGTTCAATTTTGCATATTTTTGCCTCATCATATCAATATCTTTGGTTTATCATTAATTTACTTATTATTGGTTTATTTATACCATCATGTCCACTCAAGTCATATTCACAATGAATGGTGATTCCATCAAATTGTCAAACACAATCATTGAAAGTCATCCTTTTGTTTTTAATTAAGTGAAGTGGAAAAGGCTATAACTAATTTTACAAACCATCAACCTTTTAATCATCATTATGCTTCAAATGTTCATCCTAATAAAAATCATAATTATTATAACAATAGACACCAGAACAATAATAGTCATAACAATCATAGTCGCAGCCATAATCATAATCATAATCATAATCATAATCATAATCATAATCATAATCATAATCATAATCACAATCATAACAACTATAATAATAATCATAATTCACGTTCTTTCCATCAACAAATTCGAATTATTCAACAATATATAAATCAAGATCAAGCTCAAGTTCAAGTTCAGTCTCAACAATTGTTACAACAACAACAAGCTCAGCAACAAAAAGCTTAACAGTTATCAAATGGTCGTTTAAATCAACAATATACTAAAACTTTTGATAAAACAATCATTCAAGCTGCTAAAGTAATGGAACAACAAATGTTACAACAATTACAACAACAATTTCATCAACAACAATATCCAACTCAATCATCTCAAGGATTTAATGGTTTTAAAAATTATGAACTTCAATCAAATCAAGATTTCTCATCCCCAAAATTTTCCTTAAGATCCTCAAGTAGAAAGTCAAATATTTCAAATTTATCAAATAATTTAGCAATTTTTGCACTAACTACCATATCCGGTTCTTCATTCCCTTCAGGTGCAAGGACAACCTTTGTCACAACCATTAATCCAATCAATTATCCCAATTGTCTTAAAG